>NC_047118.1:71135180-71435180 GCF_902500255.1 Thalassophryne amazonica
CACAACATACACACACATATACACACATACACACATACATATACACACATACATATATACGAGGGCTGTCAATAAAGTAAGGGTCCTTTTTATTTTTTTCAAAAACTATATGGATTTCATTCATATGTTTTTACGTCAGACATGCTTGAACCCTTGTGCGCATGCGTGAGTTTTTCCACGCCTGTCAGTGACGTCATTCGCCTGTGAGCACTCCTTGTGGGAGGAGTCGTCCAGCCCCTCGTCGGAATTCCTTTGTCTGAGAAGTTGCTGAGAGACTGGCGCGTTGTTTGATCAAAATTTTTTCTAAACCTGTGAGACACATCGAAGTGGACACGGTTCGAAAAAATAAGCTGGTTTTCAGTGAAAATTTTAACGGCTGATGAGAGATTTTGAGGTGAGACTGTCGCTTTAAGGACTTTTCACGGTGCGAGACGTCGTGCAGCGCTCTCAGGCGGCGTCATCAGCCTGTTCAAGCTGAAAACCTCCACATTTCAGGCTCTATTGATCCAGGACGTCGTGAGAGAACAGAGAAGTTTCAGAAGAAGTCGGTTTCAGCATTTTATCTGGATATTCCACTGTTAAAGGAGATTTTTTTAATGAAAGACGTGCGGACGGGTCCGCGCGTCGGGACGCAGCCGCCGCGACGCTCCACCACAGGAAAAACACCTCTGTTGAAAGCCTTAAGGACAAGTTGGAACATGTCCTGCCTGTTAAACAATTTCTCATATACTCACTCCACTGAAAGCCATCAAAAGCCGCCTGGATTTTACAAATGGTTATCAACACAGAGGTGTTTTTCCTGTGCCGCCACACTGGGAACAGTGTTCAGAAAAAAAGACTTCCTTAGGAATTTTGATTGAAGCAAGGAACCTCAAGCACATCAGGCTCAGTGTTGTCACTGAGCTTGCACATATCCTGCACCTCCCTCATATATTTTTCTGACACACCAGACAACACCACAATCTTTTCTCTTGGCCCTCTGCCACAAGCTTTCATTAAGTCCACAAAAACAATGCAAATCTTTCTGGCCTTCTCTACACTTCTCCATGAGCACTCTCAGAGCAAATATTGCATCTGCAGTGCTCAATCTGTGTAATTTAAAGCTATTCATATTGAAAATGATAGAAAATTTTTCTTTGAACATTGCTGATTTTTGATGGATAAATTGTTGCAATATGAATTTCATGCTTTTCTACGTACATAATTTCAGATTATTACTTCCCCACTTGTGACCGACTACTATGAAATTTGGCAGGCAGCTTTTTGTTTATTTTTTCAGCGTCATCCGACCAAGTTTCACATTTATTAGACTTAATCAACTTAATATAAACATGTGAGTGTCCATTGAATGTATATGCAGGCTGCGGTGCAGATGACACTCATTACCAAAGCAGAGTCTGAAAAAGTAGGCTTTACATTTGATGGAAATTTGTATAAAAATGCAAAGGTAGAAATGGGCATAGCCCATTGTAGAAGGTTCAGAACACTTCACAGAATGTGGGAACAGATTAATTTTGATTGGATGGTTGTTGACAGTGTAGGAGTTTAAAACCAAAATGCATTTTTCTTTATTGTCACACCACATGCATGTAAATAAATGTAATCCTTGGTATGTGAGTAACATGAACAGATCTTTATAATCCATAAAAATTTCAGCTTGCTAAGTCAGTTTGGTCACATTCTTCTCTACGGAGCTCCCGCTACACCTCAGGAGTACATATGTCACAAAACTGACAGAAATAAGTCACTGCCAGCCCTCCCTCACCTGCTCTTCATGCGCTCCTTTAACCATTACAGTTACTCCCAAACTGTAAAATTAAGGTCACAAAGTTACTTTGTTCACCCTTAAACCTACTAATTTAACTTTAAGGGCAAGATATAAATAGATTAAACACTCTTTGTTTACTAAAGTGGGTATGCGTTAAATTTGACCAGCAGGTGGTTTGACACGTTCACAGCATGTGTGTGTTGATAATGCCAACTCGGGTTTTGGAAACTAAGTTGACGACAGGTGTGAGTGAGGTTGTGTTTGTCTGTCTGGCATACAGTCTAGGGTGAACGACACCTCTCATCCTAGGACCACTGGAATAGGCCATCAATGGCTTAAGAGGGTGTACAAAATTAATGAACAAATCTGTAATAATATGGCTTCTGCAATTAATTGCCGAAATGGATCATGTCTACAAAAGCGTCTGTTGTAGTTTTTTCCATTGAGTGAGGTGGAAGCTACTGCACAAACCAGTGTAACAGAGCTGCACAAGCTGCTGCGGACACCCCACACAGAGTCACAGAACCACAAAAGGTAAGACGCTTTATATCGGACTGTATTTGTATTTTCCGTGTGTGGCTTCTTTCCCAGTCATGGAAAGTGAGTAAAGTTACTTCAGTTATTGCTGGATCATCACACCACTACTACTCACAAGCTTACAGTTCTGCATGGAGCCCAATACTACTGCGTGGTGGCATAATAAACAAGGACATATCAATGGCGGCCGATGTATGCAGAAAAATGAGTGCAACTGAGTATGCACTCAGCTGTACATGCCGATAACTGCAAATTCAAGATGAAAAATTCTTAAGAATGAACTATCATTGCACCAAAACATCAATGATAAACATTAGCTTTTTACCACTGACTCATTACAAAATGACAGAAAATTATGACAATCATATAAGTCAAATTGTTTATTACAAACAAATGAGCAAATAAAATCTGTGCAACACAACAAACTAAACAAAAATTACATGTCCCATGTGTCTAAAGAGGGTCCAGTCCTGAGTTAGGGGGAACAGGTCACATGCACCGGGCGCGTAAAGCGTAGACAAGCTCGCCAAGTCCTGATTAAATGCAGCGTCCGCCTCCCTTGCTTCATGGGCTTCACTGAGGATAAGCTGGATGTGTTCATCACGCTGGGCCCGGTTCAGTTCCTGTTGTGCAACAGCTTCAGCCTCAATCTAACTCAGCATGGTCAGATTCTCCTGGTGAAACAAGCTCCTTTTTCTCTTGCCTAGACAAAAACGAAAGTAGAAATGGGAAGTGATTACAAAAGTAAAGTAAAAAAAAAAAAGATACAGGAAATACATTTGGATCTAAAAGCTACAGGATGAGAGATTTGTTTATTCTTACCCGTGACAACAGGCTGCTGTGTGGTGCTGGACGTGGAAGCGGATGTGGAAGCTAGTGACGGCGTCGAGGCTCGTAATGGGGCAGGGGAGCCCTCCTTCATGGCGGTGGCCAAACCCTGCTCACTTATGGAAGGGGATTCTTGAACAAAGTACACATACAACTTAAGTACAAAGACAACAAAATAACATGCTAAAAAAAAATAAATTTAATATGAAATAAATGTAATAAAACTATATCACAGTAATGACACTAGCTTAGTCAGATGTATACATTCATTATTGACATGTTGACTTACAATTTTTTTTTTGTCTTTCAAGCAGAACACAGAATTAGCTGGCTACATGGCAATCAGTGCAAACTAGCTAGCTCACTGTGTTTGCATACATGAGACAACTTTAACATGAGTTTAGACATAAAATATCCTTGTTTGTTAAAGTGCGCTTCCCACCAATGCGATAAGTAACATTAAAGTGGATATGACACCTAACAAATTAAGTAAAACTGATATAAATATCAAAATATACATACAGTATAGTAAGTTGAAAGTGGTTTTAATCAATATCACCAAGAAATAAAGTTTGTACAGCTTCTCAAAAGTGTGTTTCTTGGAAAGCGCACTGGCAGCGTTCTATCAGCGGTCACGTGATGCTGTGATGTCACAACGTGTAGAGTCCCACCTTTGTCTGTTCGATTGACAACAGGAACAGATGGACCTCAGCATGGACAGTGACGAGATCGAGAACTTTTGTGACTCCTCTTCAAGTGTGGATTATTTCTGTGAGGAAATCGAGACTGACTCGGATCCTGAGGATGTAGCAGCAGTGATTAGACCCTACAGATTGGAGCCGTATCTTTCGGACGAACATTCAAACCAGGAGCATTCTGGCAGCGAAAATAATGCCGATGGTGCTTATGGCGGAGCCAAAGCAGAGGCAAGAGACGTGCGAATTCCGATGAATTTTGAAAAGCTGCAGAATACGGAATGGTAAGGGAGGCTTTGATTTTTGTTGCTGCTGTTTATAACACTATAATTATAGCATTTTTGATTCTAGCGTCTGTTTACCGCCTTTGTTATTTTTCCGGAGCCGCGATGGTGTAGCTACTACTTGCAGACCACCGTCATTACCTTCAGGTTTTTGCCGTTTGAGTGCCAGGCATTGCATTCATCGGTGTTTAGTTACGTTATTTTCACGAAAGAATAGGAAATAAACGTCAAAAGTTTCTAAAAAGATCACCGAAAACAAAAGTGAACATGCCACCGCCGTGTTTACTATGTATTGCACTGATATTTTTACAAGTTCCTCGACCATTTCAAGATTATTGTGAACATATTATTTGGAGTTGACATTTTAGGTGTTCCTGTGAGCGGTGCGAGAACATGGAGATGGTAGAGGAAAGTGTCTGCTGTCGAGAGCAAATGCGGGTGTGCGAGTGGAGGGAGCAGCAGCCTGACATTTCGTGCATCACACAACACCACAGCTTTCGATCAATCTACCTGGACTTGAAAAGGCTAAAACCTTTTGCCCTTGTGTTTGTGCAATATGCTGCGACACACTGGTCAGGCATATCGACAAACAAGTCCCTGAGAGCTGTGTTTAATCAAAGTTTCTGCCGCTAAAAAAAAGTGTAAACAATGGCCGCCAGGCGTGCAAGCCGATACGGTCTACACGCAATGACGTATTTCAGGCTTGGTGCTCAGCAGGAAGCTGGTCACGAGGCGTGCACAGTTTTCAGTGGCGGAATGTTCAAATGTTGTATATAACGAGAGAACCGCGTCCATCTTCCCAAAATGCTTAGGTTGACCGAATTATATAATCTTTGTTACATGTAATAAGACTATGTTGTCTAAGTGTCATATCCACTTTAAACGGTGCTTTCAAGCAGACAACATACTATAAAGTCACAAAAACACTTACATCTTCTCCTTCAACAAAGCCGCGGTCGAGTTGAGGTCATCCTTCCTCCCGTTGCTCGCCGGTCGGTGCCCGTAATGCCGTCCACCTGGTTGAACCATTTCCAGCATTTACTTTTCGACCCACTCCGCCCATTGTGGTCTTTGATGGTTCTGTGGTCGCACTTAAGCTTTTTCAGTTATTCTCTGCATTGTCCAGAAGTCCTGGAGTTTGTAATTTCAGGTCACTCCGTCAAGCTGTCTGCCACCAAAGAGAGAAACGTCCACACCGTAGTCCAGCGATGAGGTGTGGACGTTTCTTTGCGCACGAGCCATGTTCTTAAAAAAAAAAAAAAAAAAAAAACTCACGTGCAACGAAAGACAAACACCGTAGATGTAACGCTACTGTGACTTTAAAAATGGCGGGTTTGATTCTCGTGTCAGACGTCGCACTCCAGTGATGACATTCTCTGACCAATCAGTGGCCGGCAGCCCGTTTTAGTATCTGCTCAGCTCGCTTGGAATCACGCTTGAGGAGGTACCAAAAAAAAAAAAAAAAAAAGTACCAGGCACTATCCCGAACGGAAAAGCAAAAAACTGTAGAGTCGAACAGAGTAGTGCTACAACTGTGTAATGGAAAAGGGCCTTTTATGTCCACTTTCAAAAATTTTCAATCTAAAATCGACAAAAACGTTTTTTCCTCCCAAAATGAAACATCCTGCGTTCTGTTGACGTGCAGCAACTGGCTGAGTTCAGCTCAAATGTATGAAGTTACATTCATGCCATTAATGTCTGAAAGGAAATGCTTTTGAAAAGAAAAAAAAAACAAAACACATTTTTATTTATGTCCAGAGATCAAGTATCCAGTGACCAATTTCATATTTATTTACTCTAAGACTCAATAAAATGTTATTGCCTACTTTTAGTACACAGAAAATTCACAGGAGGTATTGATAAGGGAATCGATAGATAAAATATTGATTACAAAGTACAACACTAACACCTCGGATCCGCGGAGTTTTCACAGCCCTGTATGTTAAAATGTGTTAGTTCTGCCAAAGACATTTAAAACACAGATGTTTAAATGTTTAAAAAAGATGTTTAAAATATGACAAAAAGGTAAAAATAAAATAGAAAGTTCTTTTAAAATGTGTTTAAGATGTGTAAAGGAATAAAAAGAAACACATGAAGATACTGAAACTGTGTGTTTGTGTGTCGTGGGAGAGCAGCTATTCATTTGTTCCCTGGGGGGGCCTTACGCTCGCACACTTTGAAAACCCCTGGCTTAGAGCAATACTCATGTGGAACAGAAACGTTTTAAGCCCTGTACCAAAAACTGACCAAAGTGGAAAAACTACCCCAAATAACCAATTTAGTCTTCCTTCTCCAGTTTTGTGCAGGGTGATCTCATTTCATCTGTCAGACGTTTTAAACCGGATGCAGCTCCAGGTGTACAAGGACAAAAGGGAGTGGGTGTTCTTGAACCAGGGAGCTTCTCAAGTGTGCCAAAAGCTTGCACTCAAAGCTACCACAGTGCAGTTTTCCTGGTAACATACAAGTTAATTAGGTTACTAGTATATAGTTAACATACTCATGTTGGTAAACGACATTAATAACTTCCACAAGTGCATCGGAATCAGTTTCTGATTTCCACTTCAAAGAAGATCCGGTCTGAAGTGTTCAGAGCTTGCAGAGTCTGCATGGTTCCATTCTAGGATTATACATACTAATCCACAGAGCTGAGACTAACCATAGCAACAGTCTGGCAACAACCGGACCCAGATTTAACTTTATTTAACTGATTGTAATTTACATCTAGAACTAAATGAGGTCCTGTGTCAGGTTTTCTGTTGCTCAGACCCTCGAAGACCAGTGTACAGTTCTTACCATAGGGTTGCCAGGGGTCTGCAGATGATGCGGCGCCACTCCCTGCACCCCACAGGTCAGCAGAGGGTCTGGCCTCTGGAACATCCATGAGGTCCATCAGAGATGACTGTGGCTGGAAAGAGGACAAGAAAGTGACAGGAAAAGGTGGTGAGAATAGCAGAGACTATTCAAACCAGCTGAATGTAGTGGGGCCTTTAAATTCTAGAATAAAGCTGAAGCCATCATTGTGCAGTGTCCTGCATTCTTGGAACTTCGGTCAGCCAACTCGTAAAGTAGAATAATGATGGAAAAATTAGGCAGTCTTTTGTTAGTTAGCTTCTTTACTGCTACAAAAAGAGCCGACAATAATGAGGTGCAGAAAGACGAGTCGACTGTCCTGTGTCAATTTGGTACTGACACGGGACTGACTGACTAATTTCTGTCTCATTTCAGCAAGTTTTACCTCTTTCTTTTTCTTGGGCAGTTTTGCAGAGTCTGGACCTTCTTTCTTGCTCTCTTCTAAGGCCATTTGCAATCTCAGGTCATCTCCTCTACGAATACGTTCTTCCTGAAAGCACAAAGAAACAAAGTGTGCAAAATTTTAAAGGTTTCTTGCAAAGGCACCAACATAACACCGTTTATAACTATGATGTTGCAGGGTACAAAGACGTCTTCAGCAGGGTTTATCATTTCTACTGTTGGAGAAATTATTTTCTAGCATGCTACTATAATTTGACATGTCAATAAAACCAACATATATTTTTCTTACTAGTCTTTCCATCCATCCATTAACAACTGTATATCATCTCATCCTGTTGACATTCACAGGCTTCACAGACCATTTGTGAACCATCACATGGAGGGTTGTTTGGCTTTCAGCACTTTGCCAAACTTCCAAGTACATGGTGCAACTCGCACTCAACTCAGGACTGCCTGTGGCCAGTCTGTCCTAACTCTGGGTAAACTTTGGTCTAACTCCAACCACAGCCTTGCCATGGTCAGTGTCCAAACTGGATGCAGCTGCGCTGAGCTGGCGCTGATCCACTCGATCCAAATACAAGTCAAACCAAGGCAGCCAGGAATCCAACGGTCTCCCCCAAAAATCTGAACAGGTTCAAAACAAGTACCGTATTTTTAAAGTGGTGTTTTCTTTTTATCTTTTTTTTTTTTTTTTTTTTACTAGTTTTGCAGGTACTGTGACCTATGTACTGAGAAAAGAAAGAAAAAAAAAAATCACATTTGCTTTTGTTGCTGTTAATAATAATGATAATATTAGCCATGCATACAGGACTTCTCAGGAATCAAAGCATTAAACAAAAACTCCAGTAATAAATAATAAATGCCAATAACAATAAGCACACTACAACAATGCACAAAAACCCCCAAACTAAAGAGCTGATAATACAAAAAAAGCTGTGCCTTCTACTCAGATACAACTTTTACGATTTTCCTCCTCAAGAGGTCTTCTTGGACTAGTCTGATTTACACTCTTGTGCGACTCATGCTCCAGAAAATATGAACTTTCATGAATGGTGGCACGCCCACACCAAGCCATTCACAAGCCAGATGGTCATCAGACTCACACCTGTGTTTTGAACTTTTAAGTTTGCACCTTTTACTTATTTATTTAAAATTCAGCCACTGCCAACTTCCTGGCCAACGGTAAGACTTTCCTCTCTGTTGTCATTACATGTTCTCTGAGAGGGGGTTGTTTTAAGTGTTTATGACTCAAGGAAACAAGGCAAACTAGTGAGCATTTTGCACTCCTACTTGGCCTAGAGCAGTTCACATCTATACTGTATGTGGCAATAAAACGCCATAAGATATTTTGCTGCTTGCACAAAATGTATTGAATTATCACCGATTTCACATTACTGGCCACTGTTGTGTAAATGGTAAGTAAACTTAAACATTTTTAGCCTTTTAGTTCGCGCCTTTGCCTTCATTTTGGGATGCAATGTCACAAATTATTTTGTTCTTACCAAGATAAAAAAAAAAACCTTAGATTAAAAAGTATTAGATAAATTATCTTGTTTTAAGAGTTAATTTCTTATTTTAAGTGTTCAACTTTACACTCTAATCTTTCTATATTTACCAATCTTAATTCAAGAAATCTTGTCAAGTGAAATTATCTTGCTGCATGGACAGATAATTTTACTTGTTTTGAGTACTATTTCCCTCAGATTTAGTGTTTTTATATTTTACCTTTTTTTTTTGCAGTGAACAAGTAGCTGAACTGTAATAGTGTTGAGAAGTTGAACACAAAAGAAAATTAATTGTCCAACACGTTTCCTAAATCCATGCTGGATGGAAATTCACTCACATCATTGTTACAGTCTAGGTGAATGTTACATTTCTAAAGTGTAATTGTGACATGACATGAACACACCAACAACAACAAATCTCATGGTGTACCCAGGAAAGGTTTTTATCTACCTATTGTGTATTGTTGAGTTATATAAAGTGGATCCATACCATAATTCTCTTAGGCCCAAATCTGTGTGTCTGTTGTAAGTTAGTCCAGGGGCAGATCCACAATTTTGTAAAGAGGGATTTACAAACAAGGCCTGAGTAAATTTTTTTAATTTTTAGGTGCCATTTTCTGCATTTTGGCACAAATCTTACCACAGAATACACCACAAAGAAATAAACTTTATACCCGATTTTTATTAACATGAACTTGTATTGTATAATCTTGAATGTGCTGCTATGAAGTTATGATGACAAGTAACAAAACATTTGAAATGTCTGTGGCTAAAAAAAACGTGAAGACCTTTGCTGCACCTTGCTGAATCATGGTCTGGTATAAATGCATCAAACTGAGTCATTTGTTACTGAATAGAGGGTTCAGAAACAGCATCCAGCAGGGATTTTTATGTTTTGGTCCATGAAAAGAAATTTTGCGACTGCTTCGGTAACTGCAGTCAAAAACAAAGCAGTACACCATTTTCCTGTGTGAAGTTATATATTATAGTTATTATACGTATATTGCGCAACGGCTGTCCCCATAAGTGGTCAAATTTTGTGATATCACGCAGGGTTCAAATGAGACTGCACTGCCGTATTTCCTTGAGGGAGTCTTCCCAAGGGATTAATAAAGTTCTATCTAATCTAATCCAATCCAAACATAGTCTTTTTTTCCCCAAACAAGATGTTTTCATGCTAATGCTAGCATATTATGCTAGCAAATTTTCAAACCGTCAGCCTGTTAGCACGGTGTGAGCAACACTAACATGCTAACATTAGCATGTTTGTATTTATGTTATGTATGTATATGTGCATTTTGAAGCACATTAAATATCCCATTGCTCTTAATGGAGGCACTCGGCTCATGCTAATATTAGGTGTGACGTCAGCGCCTTGACTTCACACGTAACGGCAAGCTCGCACCAAGCCAACCACACAACATACATAAACACTGCAACATTAAGATAAAGTACGGCAATGGAGCTGTGTGAGTGTGTGTATGCATGCCGTTTTGCTGGTTCTTGGCGACGCACCTGCTCAGCGGCTTCTCTGCTCATGGCCAGAGCCAGCTGCAGTTGAAGCTCCTCCTCTCCGCTGGTCTGAGGTCTGGCCTGTTCCAGCTCCGACCCCGCATTTGGAGATGTGGCTGATGGCCAGAATCAGAATTTACATCAACAGGGCTGTCACAGGTCACTCAAAGCAAACTCTGTCTACTAGACATCACGCAAACACTGAAAACATGCATCACTCAATAAAAACAGTAAGATGAAGGAAAAGTGTGCTGTGTGCACTGCATGCACAGTGGACGTGTGTGTGTGTGTGTGTGTGTGTGTGTGTGTGTGTGTGTGTGTGTGTGTGTGTGTGTGTGTGTGTGTGTGTGTGTGATGACAGGCGTTAAAGGAGCCTGTGAAGGATCCCCAATGTGTTCACTTTATTGGATTACATCAAGCCATGTACCAGCAGTCACACACAGGAAATAAGAGACAGTTCTGAAGGCCACATACTGTTTCTTTGTTTTCACCTCCATCTGAGAATAAATGTTAGGATTACTTGCACAATAAAGAACAGATTTTTAAATTTAAAAATAGGAGTGATTTAAGCAAACCAATTATATTTGGGTGATTAAAGAGGAACAAACGTTTTTCTGAGAATTTGTTTGTGCATTCATTGGTAAAAAATTAAGTGTTATTCATACACTTGCAGAATGTTTGAGCGCAGTGTAGATAATATTATTTAAATCAAATTTACCGCTAAATTGACATGTAAATCACCATTGGCTGAAGTCAGTCGAGGGCACTTTCAGTTGACGTCACTGGTTGAGGTCTCCTCTGGTTGGGAATGAGTCACTGTTCCTCTCCTCTGGTTGGGGACGAGTGCAGTTTACTGAGCTTGCTCACTGAAGTTCTATTAGTCTCGTCAAGAAACGCATGTTGGCAAAGCCACAAATGGAGGAACAAGGGAGACAATATTTCCTTCCATAAGTAAGTGGTTTTGGTTCTTCTTGTCACTTTGTCAGTGACATCAGGTTGATAAACAGGTGCATGTTTCCTGCCAGTGCCTGTGTCGTCCGAGGACACGGACAACACTCACACACACCACTCACACACAGAGATGTGCACACACACCACTGACTTCATGAATGAAACTCGGTCAATAAAGGGTAATTGTGTAAAGAAAATATATATATATATATATTATATATATATATAAATAAATGTTTCATAATGGTTTTAGGAGCTGCACTATGCTGAAAACAGCAGCAGCTCGGTTTGGATCAGTAGCGCAGCTTAACAGTGCAGATCCATGTAACTTTCAACACTAATATTTTGGAATATGTGGGTGTCAGGGTAAGTTTAATACTTTCCTGACATGGTTCAATGTTAATTAATTTTACTTGCTCGATATCCAGGTCAGAATGGCATTTTAACACGTATTTTGAAAGTGTTTTTCTGAGTGTGTTCAGTCATGAATCCCCATTGAAAATGCATTAAAATCCAGGAACTTCGTCAATATTTTGCCCGGTTAGGAGGCGTCATGTCGCTGTCCATGAAGGGACGTTCGCGTTTAGTGGGCAGCATTGGGAGTGTGGACTCTAGTAGTCATATATAACCTCTTTGTTGGTGCCTCTGTCAGGGAATCTCAGAATGAGGCTCATCTTCCCCCCAACCAGTGACATCACCTGCCTGACCTGCATAAATGACGGCAGCCGGTCAATGGCAAAGTCTCTCAGAACACGACTAAAACAAGGTTTTCTGGAGATGTTTTATGGTCTTTAGTGTTTCTTGAACTATCAAAAGTAGCCATTTTTGTGTTTATTCATGCTATAAATAATCCGCGGGCATTTCTGTTCCCCTTTAAGAACCTACGATTTATCACTTTGGAACTGCAAAAGAATGTTGTCAATAACACAAAAATTAAAACACAAGCATGTTTGTTAAACAGGCATCAAAACAGAGGAGGAGCTATAAAAAAAAAAAAAAAAAAAAAAAAAAAAACTGCCACCGATCGCATTACCTCCTTTTACTCTTCTGCCCCCTCCCCTTTATTTATCCAAGTTTTTGCTGCTGCTCCATACAAAAATCAGACGAGTCGTGACCTGTTCTGATGATGTGGACACTCTCAGACACACACAGAAGGTTCAGGGATGTGACAGCATTTAGTTGTCACATATGAATGTGAGGGAAACGCCAACGCCTTGGTCACATATACCAATTAGCACCAGTTGCTCCCATGTTTGCTGTTAGCTTTCAAAAGACAACAAGTAACATTTCCACAGTTTTACTGAGTTGAACAGATTAGGAATTTTCCACCTTCCTTCCTGAAGTCTGGATGAAAGCAGACACATTGCTGTCAAGTACAAATTTACAACGCGCCTCGATAAGATACATTTGTCTGTGGAGCACAAGTCAATGCCACAACAAAATACTTAAAGTAGACCTGCATTGAAATAAATGCAGTCAGATCTTTGGACCAAAAAAATTACTTATATTTACACATAAGATCCTTCTGAATGTAGTAAAGTAAATCTGCAAGCCTAGATCTGTCATTCAACGGAGAAATCTTCGTCTAAAAAATGACAAATTTACAGCTAAAATTTGGCCCTCCGCAAAACTGTCATCACATCCAGGACGTTGCCGAGACGTAAGAGAGAAGACCCTATCCCAGCATGCATTGTGCGCGCCAACTGTAATTTGTGGATTTACGTCAGTTTGCATCTCTTACAAAAGCACCTTTTTATTATCTTATACGGAAGGATCGACTTTTTTTAAAACTTCATATTGTCTTGCAGTATGCTTGGTGAGTATACACTTCTTTTATTTTTGCCTGAAATTTTTTTGGGGGGGACTTTTTCATACGCCTATTTGATTGAGTGGTGTCGCATTGAAAATCTACTGTCTTTAGCCTACCGCCGTTTCGAGGTTGTTTACCCCTCGCTCACACTGCCTCCGGTGTTACCGTTGCGGGGTACGGATGCGGGACCCGCAA
Source organism: Thalassophryne amazonica (assembly GCF_902500255.1). Lineage (NCBI taxonomy): Eukaryota > Metazoa > Chordata > Actinopteri > Batrachoidiformes > Batrachoididae > Thalassophryne > Thalassophryne amazonica. Next base: position 71,148,518 of record NC_047118.1, read on the forward strand.
AGAATCTAAGTCATTAAAAAGATACAAACCCCTCTCAGTGGCCACGGAGCTCTGCGGCTGCGGTTACCGAGACCATGCGGCGCTGCAAATTTTTCCGCAAGAAGTCTATCCTTGCGGGCTGACGGAGCACTCCGCATCAAAACAGCGAGCGTAGTCTCTGCACTTGTTGCCAAGTTGGCCGCACCTCCATTCAGTAGACAGGGAGGTGTTGCCGGAGTTGGCCGCAGCTCTGCACAGCAGACACGGGGGCGGTGTGAGTGGCCCGCTACGGCGTTTACCGAGCCCGCAGACTCTGTAAGCGCATCGGAGGAAGTGAGAGCAAGGCGTAAGGGTCCGGGAAGAACGTCGCCCTCTGTCGATGTCGCCACTGATCTGAGCATGCAGAGCTGTATCTCGCATTTGTTGCAGCTTACTTTTGGATGTTGAAACCAGGATGTGTATAACTAGTCTAGCAGATATGTGAAATCCAGCAAAGAATTGTAGGTTTTTACATAGGAGCATGAAATTTGGCACATGCCTAGACCATGGCCCTAATTAACTTTTCAGCTATGGTGCCACAGAGAATTAGGCCTCTGTATGCTTTGGCAAGCATTTTTCAAAATGGCGGCTAATAAGCATAAAATAGAATTTATAATGCAATGAGAGACTTTTCTGGTTGCTATCTAACCTTAGATTACTTCCTTATGATGCAAAGAATATTGTGGGTCCATCATATGTCTGGCTGTGTCCAAAATATATGCTGCTTCAGCAAAAAGTCACAATTTACCACCAGCGAGGTGAAGCAGGAGGAATGTTTGACACATCTGGTGCTTAGGATAAGGATATTGGTAAAAACATCTGGTCACTTACATTTATGCAAATTAATAAATCCAAATAATGCCTTGTTTTCTGCAGGTTTCCTCTAACCATCCCCATGTATAGCTGTATAGTGTAGTCAGGTGTTGGTGCTTAATTGGTGGTGGTACATGTACACAGACAGCCATGTCCAAAACCAAGGTGTATAAGTTTGTTGATCCACAGCAGGGTGGTCAGAAGACACTGCCTGTAACTGACTGGACATTGTGCTGTCTTTGCCAAGCAGTAACTCGAGAAACAATGCAGTGCTCAGCTGAAAGCAAATGAACTGATGTTCGTGTTGGTCAAGGGTATGCTACTATGTCAAAAAACCTCATATGTTTTGTTGAACTGCAAGCTATGTCCATGCCAATTAACCTTAGCTGCTTTGATGATGGTGAAGGCATAGAAGCTACCATGTTGAAACACATGGCCAGGTGACACAAATCCTGTCAAGCAAAATTCAACAGTTCAAGGCTAGAGCAATGAGCAGAAAGGAGACGTTCTGAGAATACCAGTGAATCTAGTTCAGGTGCTTCCAAGAAGTTCACTTGGCAAACTGCAAAACATGAAGCAGTGACAAAGGATGTCTGTTTCTTCTGTGGGAAGGATGACAAAGAAGACACTCTCCATAAGGCAGGCACTTTTGGTCTCAACAAGAAGGTTAGAAAATGTGCCAAAGAACTTCAAGACCAGGGACTTCTTGCCAAACTCAGTGCTGGGGACTTGACAGCACAAGACATAAAATACCACCTGCGTTGTTTAGTAGCACTTTACAACAAAGGAAGCAAGGAAAGGACAGCATAACAGAACTGAAAACAATGATGAAGCAAGGATGGATGAAGTGTTCAAGCTTGCAGACCTTGTTAAACTGTATTCTGCACGGCTTCAGCAGCCTAGTGTTCAGCAAGATACCCGTCCACACAGCACTGAACTTAAACATCGCATTCTTGACCACTTCCCAGATCTGAAAGCCCACAAAGAAGGACGTGACAAACTATTGGCCTTTGACAAAGACCTGGGAGCTGCTCTGCGTAAGCTCTGCAAGAAGATTTTGATGATGAAGCCATCTGCCTGGCACGATCAGTTAAGATTGTGCAGCGAGACATGTTCCAGCTGCAGGCAGGATTCACAGGCTCCTTTGATGAGGCATGTCAGGTCAATTCTGTACCGCAGTCACTGCTGGCAATCGTAGCAATGATCCTTGATGGTCCCGATATCCAGTCCCAGTCACAGTCAAGCAGTGGTGCACATCAAGCATCCCTCAGTGTTGCACAGCTTCTGCAGTACAACAGATCTGCTTGACGACGGGCAGAGAGTACTGGTGTCCGCCACAACAAAGCAAGAGAAACACCACTGCCCATCTATGTTGGCCTCACTGTTCATGCCAGAACACAGAAGCATGACCTGGTGGAGACACTGTTTGACCTTGGGTTATCCATCTCCTATGACCGAGTGATGGCAATCTCCACAGCAATGGGTAACAGAGTGTGTGAGCAGTACCATCGAGACCAGTGTGTGTGTCCTCCCAATCTTTGCCAGGGGCTGTTCACAACAGCAGCCCTTGATAACATAGACCACAACCCCAGCTCTATGACTGCAACAGATTCCTTCCATGGCACAGGAATATCTTTGTTCCAGTACCCCACTCTCCAGAATCCTGGAACTGATCGCAGGGAACACTGCATCCTTGAAGAGACAGCACTTACCAAGACACTGGCTCAGCTGCCTGAGTCCTACACCAATGTACGCCCACTGGAATAAAGGAGGAAGGATGCTTTATACACTTTATGTTCATGGTGTAGCATTAAAGGGTGTTATTTGGATGATTTGGATTATCTAATTAATAATGATTGTTTCATCATAAAAGAAATTTTCTTATGTCAACGCCCTTTTGGCAGCCATTTTGGAAAATGGCTGCCAAAGCTGACACAGGCTTTCTCTCAAGTGGCTCCATAGCTATTTTCCCATGGTCTACACATGTGCCAAATGTTATACTTCTATGTACAAAGCCACAGTTTTTTTCACCTATCTGCCTGACTAAACAGTAACATTACTAACAGATAAAATCAATTTCAATTGAGAAATAGCTAGTAATGCATTCACTAAACGCGCGGGATCAGACTGAAGGCGCTAGCACTCTGTCTTCTCCCTTGCATCACGGCAATGTCACTGGTTGTACAAACAGTTTTCATGGAGGGCCAAATTTTAGCTGCAAATTTGTCATTTTTAAACAAAGATTTCTCAGCTGAATTACAAATTTGGGCTTGCAGAGTTACTTTACTGCATTCATAAGGGTCTTATAAATACATATCAGCTATTTCTTTCTGAGAACTGACCACATTTATTTCAATGCAGGTCCACTTTAAGCTTCAGGTAAAAACTGCACATTTTGTAATTCAGCTGGGATCTGGTCTAACGACAACATAAACATTCACATTAGCAATCTTTCCTTTTGCATAGCAGGCTTCGGTATTATTGCTTACCCGATTGTCCAGGATGAATAAAGTTCTGACTGGACAACTAAAATATAGAAACTAACACTGTTCTGATGTAGCAATGCAGAGCACCAGTGCATGCTCCCACACCTGAGAAAAGAGTGTTATGTCAGACAGGACATAGAGGAACAGACACAGGGATTCACTCACAGCAGCACGGAGGAAAAAAAAAATACAGATGTTATTCTAAAACTCGATTTCTGAATGCACCGCACGTCTTGGGGATGCAGTAAAATTTATATCTTGCGTGCAGCCTTGATATTGCGAACACTACCTTTTGCCAGCCAAATCGATGGAAATCCATTGCAGTGATGGAGAAGTTTAAACCCTACATATAGGTAACATAGTCCCACAATGTATTACATCGTCAACATCCATTTTTTTCCAAGTCAAATGAATTTCCAGTCCCATTTTTAGAGTGCTTGATGTCTACGTTTTATTTCTGCATGGCTCTTGGAGAAAGCTGTTTATCCAATTTTGCAAGACCGTTACCACTAAGGCTTAGAGAGAAAGCTCTGGCAGGACAGCAATCTCAACGGGACATCTGTGTTGGGGCCCCAGGACTTTGAAGCAGTTAGCTTAGCTCTGGTAGCTGTTAGTGATGGCTCTGCTTACTAACTTATTGACTGTTTTTGGACAAATGAAAGAATCAAGAAACACAAATGTGAATATGGCAACTTGAGAGATCTGGATGATATCCTCCATGGTTGCTGTGCCCCCTACGATGGCTCGAATGTGACAATATACCATACGAACAATTAACAGGCAAGGAGGCACCTGCTGTCTTCTCTCCATCGTCCCAAACAACCTGTCTCCTTTGCTACCATCCGTGAATTTGTGTGTCCAAAGAACAAGCCTGTAGTACCAGAGTAAAGCTGTGTTTGGTCAGCTGGTGTCTTCAACATCAGCTGCGTTCCTGCCTTAAATAGATGATTGAACCCAAACCCACAGAAAGGTAATATAATCCTAGTAAACCCCTTCTGATGCTCCCTTGTTTTTCCACTCCGGGTCACCACAGCATATCACTGAATTGACATCACAATGCTGAATTTAATTGATTTTACATCAAATGCCCTTCCTGACGCAACTCCACATTACATGGCGAAATGTGGCAGGGGTGGGGTTTGAACCAGAACCTTCCACACTGAAACCAAGTGCACTAACCACTTGGCCACCACCACAGCAAAGACAATATCCTAATGATAATAAACGCCAAAAACACCTTCTTAGAAGGTATTTAAAGTATTTTACGTAAGTAAATTACAAAAATATGTGCTTTGTTTTCACAATGTCATGTGAAGATTAATCATTAGAAAATAAAAGCCTGACTGATCGCTCATTTAAGCAACACAATTGGAAGCCTGTATGGACGTCTCACCTGCTACAAATTCATAAAAATATAGGCCGGGCCATTAAACAGCAGATTTCTTAAATTCGATTTAGGGCATACAATGAAAGTGAAGAAGCCAAACCCACATGATGTTTTCCCTGGGAACAGAATTATGATCCTTTTTCAGCTCTGAACTCTAAAGCCAAAAGTCTGAATCCAGACAGAAGTAACCCACTGATAAAAATAAACACAACGCTCAGCCAAATCAAACACACCAGTTACTCATCCAAAACTGTGGGAATGAACCATAAATGGTCATAAAGTCAATCTGCCTGATAGCAGAAGAAATGTGATTTGACTGATTTATTTCTTCACCGTTCCTTAGAATTGTTTAAGTCATACAAAAAAGTTCTCTGCTGCTGTTCTAGCAAAGACAGCATGGTTGATTCATTTATTAATACAGAGATGATTATGGTATGTATGACGCACCAAGGGTTGTCATGGTGACAGACATGCAGAAAGGTGACTCAAGTGAGAATGCTATGAAAAGGTGAAACTGCTGTGAATACAAAGACAAAAATGTGAAGGCCCTGAAGAGACTGGCGGTGATGTGCATCTGCTCGTCTGTGCACAGGAAGGGGGGGTGGTCTCTGGTCCCCCAGCTCATGGAGTACACTTAACAGAACTGCTCACACATCTGCAGTCACTAGGACTCACCTACAGAAATAGATGCCACTCAAATATCTGGCAAGTGACATAGCTGTTTGAACTGTGGATAACATGGTTTCCAACCTTCATTATGCATTTTCCAGACATTTTGTTCTCCCCCAAAATGATACATTTTGCAGACAGTCAGGAGAAGCTACAGTGCTGCAAGCAAACTTGGGGACAATGGCCATTACTGTTCAGCAACATGAGACACAAAGAAATAGAAAATCATCAGAAAATATTAAACTATTTCATGATTAATATCAATTCATGAAGAATAAACACCAGTTCATGTAAGGAGCTGCCCCATTCCAGATGACAACTGAGGAAATTCGGGTTAAACAGCCAGAGTCACACACTGTGTGAGAAACAATAACCCGGAAGGTTAGCCTGAAATCCCCAAAATCCCACTGGTGAGGCCCACAGAGACAGCCGAGTCTCAGCCCAGTTGGTTGGTTGCTCCGTTAGGTTTCTCAAACGATGACTCAGCTGTTCAGGCTTCCTCATCACACTCGACACAGGAACACACATTCAGGAAAGGCTGCAGCCGCGCACACATCAAGACAAACATACACATGCATCCTGCTGTGCACAACATGCTGGAGGTCAGAAGGTTAAAGGAACAGAAGCAACATTTTGACTTTCTATACATTTCCTCATTTTTCTGCACATTACCCCGTTATCCTGACCAATCTATTTCCATTTGATTTCTCTTGATTCATCTCCATTTTCATGTCACAGTTTATAATGGAATATACAGCAGACACATTTATTTCACACCAGTTTGTTGTATTTGGGTAATTCTAAATAAACAGGGGCCGCATAAGTTGTTTGTACCCGTACAAATGCAAATGTGGGCCATAGTATACAAACAGTGGAACCTCAGTTTTCGAACGGCTCTCTTTATGAACAAGTCAGTTCACAAACATATGATTTAAAAGAAAAATGCATCACTTTTTGAATAAAGTAGTAGGTGGCAGTAATGTACCATGGTGGGTTGGAATTAGCCAATAAACTCAAAAGAAGAAGAAGCAAGAAAGTTCATCTTCGGGTGTTTATTAAATCACCCTGATTCAGAATGAGCAAAATTGATCTGAGTTTATAACTTTTTTGTTTTTGTTTTTTTTAAGAGATGAGGATGTCCATTGTCTAGTGAGAAGGAGACAAGAATAATTTTATTTATAACTTCTTCTGGATAAATATATTCATCTTATCCATTGATCACAATTCATTCATATCTGCGCTGGTCCTGGTAAGCAGATGCCCGGAAACAGTCAGGAACACTTTTTACTTTCTGGAAATGTGGACTTTCCAGCCAGCTTAGCTGTACACACACTTCAAACACAATGCTCTATTCACCGGGCTCACGGCTGCACAGCGAACACACAACAAATGTATTATATATATATATATATATATATATATATATATATATATATATATATATATATATATATATATATATATGTGTGTATATATATATATATATGTGTGTGTGTGTGTGTGTGTGTGTGTATACACACAGTAGTGTTCAGAATAATAGTAGTGTTCAATAGATTCTCACCACAAATCCAACAAGACCAAGCATTCATGATATGCACACTTTGACCCTGAACCATCCCTTAGTTATGCTGCTATAGACTTAGACTGCTGGGGGGTTCCCATGATGCACTGAGTTTCTTTCTCTTTTTGCTCTGTATGCACCACTCTGCATTTAATCATTAGTGATTGATCTCTGCTCCCCTCCACAGCATGTCTTTTTCCTGGTTCTTTCCCTCAGCCCCAACCAGTCCCAGCAGAAGACTGCCCCTCCCTGAGCCTGGTTCTGCTGGAGGTTTCTTCCTGTTAAAAGGGAGTTTTTCCTTCCCACTGTCGCCAAGTGCTTGCTCACAGGGGGTCGTTTTGACCGTTGGGGTTTTTCCGTAATTATTGTATGGCTTTGTCTTACAATATAAAGCGCCTTGGGGCAACTGTTTGTTGTGATTTGGCGTTATATAAATAAAATTGATTTGATTTGATCAGTCCACAAAATATTCCTCCATTTCTCTTTAGACCAGTTGATGTGTTCTTTGGCAAATTTTAACCTCTTCTGCATGTCTTTTATTTAACAGAGGGACTTTGCGGGGGATTCTTGCAAATAAATTAGCTTCACACAGGCGTCTTCTAACTGTCACAGCACTTACAGGTAACTGCAGACTGTCTTTGATCATCCTGGAGCTGATCAATGGGTGAGCCTTTGCCATTCTGGTTATTCCTCTATCCATTCTGATGGTTGTTTTCTGTTTTCTTCCACATGTCTGGTTTTTTGGTCCATTTTAAAGCATTGGAGATCATTGTAGATGAACAGCCTATAATTTTTTGCACCTGCGTATAAGTTTTCCCCTCTCCAATCAACTTTTAATCAAACTACGCTGTTCTTCTGAACAATGTCTTGAAAGTCCCATCTTCCTCAGGCTTTCAAAGAGTAAAGCATGTTCACCAGGTGCTGGCTTCATCCTTAAATAGGGGACACCTGATTCACACCTGTTTGTTACACAAAAGTAACGAACTCACTGACTGAATGCCACACTACTATTATTGTGAACACCCCCTTTTCTACTTTTTTTTACTAATAACCCAATTTCATAGCCTTAAGAGTGTGCATATCATGAATGCTTGGTCTTGTTGGATTTGTGAGAATCTACTGAATCTACTGGTACCTTGTTTCCCACGTAACAATAAGAAGTATACTCAAAAAAAAAAAAAAAAAAAAAAAAATATATATATATATATATATATATATATATATATACACACACACACACACAATTTTTTTGTGGTTGGATCCAGAGGTGCTGAGGCTGTTGTGTGAGCTCGTCTCTCTGCGAGGTGTAGTATTTTTTGCTTGTTTTTTGAAACAGGCTATGTGAGCACGGAGCTGCTGCATTGTTTCATCACTCAGATGTTATTTTTTTTTTCTTTCCCAAAATTGCATCAAATTTAACAGCCACCCGTTTAAAAATCAAGTCAACATGACATGAAAAAAGTTTCTTTAATGAGTTGGAATGATTTTAGAACCTTAGACCTCAAAAGTTTTTAGAAGAACTCAACCCTTTTATTTCCTGTTAATTATGTAATTTTTTTTTTTGTTATTGACTGTTTTAATGTATTTATAAATTGTTTTGGTTCTTGTTATATGTACACTATATTTTGTATTATTATTATTATTAGGGCGCGAGTAGGAAAAAGTCCTATGAGGACCCTATTGTAATTGCACTGAAATTAATTATTTATTATTATTATTATCACTCTTGAAATCAAAATTTTGGCCTGTTCCCATGCTCAAAAACTCACCAAACTTTGCAAAGTCATCCGGCCGGATCCGAAATTCGATATTTTGGGGGTGTTGCACATGGTCGCAGCAAAATAGCAAAAATGGCAAAATAGCACCCCCTAGAAATTTTCAGAAACCCCTCCGCTTTGGGTTTTTTTTGTCGCAGCCTCACAGAATTCGGTACACATATTTACCATGCCGGGACGCACAAAAAAGTCTCTTACCGTCATGGTGAAATGTCGACAGGAAGTCAGCCATTTTGATTTTGAGCTAATTTTTGCCATTTTTGGCCATTTCCACTACTTACATTTGAACAAACTCGTCCTAGGGATTTCATCCAATCGTCTTCCAATTTGGTCAACATCATCATGACCCCATGGTGATCAAAAGTTATCAAAAGAATGTAATTAGGTCAAAAGGCGTGGCTGCTAGGGTTCGTCAGACTTTGGCGAGCTTTTCGGGGGCATGACGTTTCACTTCGAACAGCTGTCACACCCACATACTTCATCGTAGATCCTTCAAACTTGCTGGATATGTTGAGGGCTCCATCCTGAACGTCTGCATATATTAACTTCCCACCTTTGCCATAGCGTCCCCCGGTGGTAACAGGAAATGTCCTATTTTTACTTTAACAGGTTCTGATGTCACATAGTTAACCCAATCAACTTCATTCCACTTCCAAAACATGCAGAACAAGTTGGTGAACGTAGGCAAAAAACACCGTGAAGTTACGAGTAATGGCGTCCGTGTGGCGGCATGCCGAATATTGCCCATTCGCCATGAAATTATGTTCTTCCTTTTGACGGCATTAATTTTGTCATATCATCATGAAAATTGATACACAGGTCAAGCACGACAACCTCTTACAATTCATAGGGACATCGCCCATGGGCGGGGCAGAATGCCTCAATAGCACCCCCTTGAATCTTTCAAAGAACCTTGCCCATAGGGTTTTTTTTGGAGTAGGGAGATGAAAATTGGTACACGTGTGACTTGCATAGACGTACAAAAAAGTCTCTTGCACCATTGGTCTACTCCAAACAGGAAGTCGGGCATTTTGAATTTTCTTGTCATTTTGCCATGATTTCCACACGTTGTATTTGAACAAACTCCTCTTAGGGATTTTGTCCAATGCACTTCACATTTCTTTCACAGCATCCAGAGATTATACTGACCAAAAGTTATCGAAAGCTCTTCTCTATGTTGAAGGGTGTGGCCGCTATGGTGCCACCATTTTGACTCTTCGCCATTTAACATCAAGTCATGATAACTCCTTCATGCTTTGCCTGATTGACTTGAAACGTCACACGTGTGATGACGGTTGTTTCACTTTCTTGTGTCATCCATCTATTTTTACCATAGTTACAATTATATTATGTACTCACATTGAACTTACACAATAAAATCAAATGCACACAGACTTAATATATAGATGATTTACTGCACCCTGCTGGAATGACGTGTGAGTCCAGAATGTAAATATTAATGTCCATTGTTCAGTGCTGTTTGCTAATATATTTAGCTTCTCTACAAATATTAGTCCCATCAACATTTGGTTTTGGCACCGTTCATCCTTGACCCAAAATACAGAAACATACCAAACAGCAAATGTCAGCTCTCCCCAGTTTGTGCATGGTCAAAATTGCATGGAGAGCTTTTTGTCTTTTCTGCATTCTACTGTAATCAGGTGCTTCTAATATGACAAACAGAGGCTGCTGCAGAAGACATTAAAAGCATGACAGTTTTCACTAATGGTATCAGGAGCATGATACTTAACTCATGGTAGCAGCAACATAACACTTCACTAAACTGACTAAACCAACTGAACTACAAAAACAATAAATGACTAACACTAACAACATTGTTACACTAACATGAACCACAGTAACACTTAAAACTTTCAACTTTCCTTTTTTGCAGTGATCATCCTTGACCCAAAATACATAAGCGTACCAAACAGCAAAAGTCAGCTCTCCCCGGTTTCGCCGTGATCTAAGCCACGCACGCACGCACGCACACACAGGCCACTTGGCTATTATAATATAGACTTTAAAAATATTAGTCCTATCAACATTCAGTTTTGGCGCCGTTCATCCATGCAAAAATACAATTCAGTAAAACTAAAAACACTGTTAAATTAACATGAACCACAAGTTACATTTAAAACCACAAAACCCCAAACACCCATGATGCATTGCTGAACAATGACCATCGTTTACTGGTTAGCTAAAAACTTTAATTTCTCAAAAATATTCATCCTTGACCCAAAATACATACAGTGAGGAAAATAAGTATTTGAACACCCTGCGATTCTGCAAGTTCTCCCACTTAGAAATCATGGAGGGGTCTGAAATTTTCATCTTAGGTTGAATAATTTATTTGTATGTTACTGCTGCAAATAAGTATTTGAACACCTGTGAAAATCAATGTTAATATTTGGTACAGTAGCCTTTGTTTGCAAATACAGAGGTCAACCATTTCCTGTAGTTTTTCACCAGGTTTGCACACACTGCAGCAGGGATTTTGGTCCACTCATCCATACAGATCTTCTCCAAATCTTTCAGGTTTGGAGTTTCAGCTCCCTTCAAAGATTTTCTGTTGAGTTCAGGTCTGGCCAGTCTGGAGACTGGCCAGGCCACTCCAGGACCTTGAAATGCTTCTTATGGAGCCCCTCCTTAGTTGCCCTGGCTGTGTGTTTGGGGTCACTGTCATGCTGGAAGACCCAGCCATGACCCATCTTCAATGCTCTTACTGAGAGAAGGAGGTTGTTTGCCAAAATCTCGCAATACATTACCCCATCCATCCTCCTTTCAATACAGTGCAGTCATCCTGTCTCCTTTGCAGAAGAGCACCCCCAGAGTATGATGTTTCCACCTCCATGCTTCACGGTTGGGATGGTTTTCTTGTGGTTGTTCTCATCCTCTAAACATGGTAAGTGGAGATGATTCCAAAAAGCTCTATTCTGGTGTCATCTGACCACATGACCTTCTCCCATGCCTCCTCTGGATCATCCAGATGGTCACTGGTGAACTTCAAATGGGCCTGGACATGTGCTGGCTTGAGCAGGGAGACCTTGCTGCCCTGCAGGATTTTAAACCATGACAGCATCATGTGTTACTAATTAATCTTTGTAAATGTGGTCCCAGCTCTCTTCAGGTCATTAACCAGGTTCTTCAGTGTAGTTCTGAGCTTTCTAAGAATCATCCTTACCCCACAAAGTGAGATCTTGCATGGAATCCCAGACCAAGGGAGATTGACAGTCATCTTGTGTTTTTTCCACTTTCTAATAAATAATCATAACAGTTGTTGTCTTATACCAAGCTGCTTGCCTGTTGTCCTGCAGTCCATCCGAGCCTTGTGCAGGTCTACAGTTTTGTCCCTGGTGTCCTCAGACAGCTCTTTGGTCTTGGCTATGGTGGACAGGTTGGAGTGTGATTGATGAGTGTGTGAACAGGTGTCTTTTATACAGGTAACAAGTTCAAACAGGTGTAATTAATACACGTAAAGAGTGCAGAATAAGAGGGCTTCTTAAAGAAAAATTAACAGGTCTGTGTGAGCCAGAATTCTTGCTGGTTGGTAGGTGTTCAAATACTTATTTGCAGCAGTAACATACAAATAAATTAATAAAAAAAAAAAAAAAATCATACATTGTGATTTCCGGATTTTTTTTTTTTTTTTTTTTTTTTTGATTATGTCTCTCACAGTGGACAGGCACCTGAAATGAAAATTTCAGACACTTCCATGATTTCTAAGTGGGAGAACTTGCAAAACTGCAGGGTGTTCAAATACTTACTTTCCTCACTGTAAGCATACCAAACGGCAAACGTCAGGTCTCCCCAGTTTCGCCATGAACAAAGCCATACACGCAGACACATATAGAGGCCACTTTGCTATTATAATATAAATAAATAAATTTCAGCCTTATTTTAAGCAGCAAACCATTTCTTTACATTTTATGGTTGTCCAGATTTCTTCTAAATGGGATTTCCTGAAAATGTCATACTGTCATCACAGTGAGGAAATACTGATTGCAATATGACAAATACGATATGTGGTCTTGCAATGCCGCAATCAGTATCTAGGCAGTGACAAAGCTGTAATTTTGTCTCTACACACCACAACAACAGAGTTAAAATGAACAAAGAATATCAAATTAACCATTTGTTTTAGTCTTTTTTGAGGCCTTCGACAAGCTGTTAGGCCTAAATGATGTTTATAGCAGAACAGTGTTGTGAAAACACTCACAGAACTGTGGGACTGTGGAGATATTTAACATTACACTGCAAACACAAGGAAATAGATGAAAAAAGTCCTAACTGAAGGTCATAACTGAATGTTTCTTCAGCTCTGTGAAGCAAAACACTAACATATGTCAACAGCAGTGCCCTTTGACCTTTGAATGGCATGCTGGAAAACTGAATTTCCCAGTGTGTCATGATATCTTGTCACAATTTTTTTTTATCTGTGATTAAAAAAAACTACCCCCCCCCCCCCCCCCCCAGAAAAGGTGAATTTTGATCATACTGTTGACATACCATTGTCAAAACTTTATTCAAATACTATGAAACACAATTATAGTGTTGCCAAAGAAGAGTCTTTTTATGATTTACAACGTAAAATACTGAAAGCATTACATCTGTAAACATGCTACTGTCAAGCTATTTTAAATGGTAAACTTTCATAACAATGGCTGTTCAGCTTGGAGACTGTGCCTAGTATAAAGCCTAACTGCTGTTACTAGTTATTACAACTCAACTAGCTGCATATGATAACATCTCCAGCATGCAGGCAGCAAACAGATTCTGCAGAAAGAGAGATTAAAGCGATGTCCCAAGAGCTTTCAGTCACATGTGAATCTGAATGATGGCAGCCGACTACAGACAGACTGAGCACATCACATGGCAGAAACAGTGGCCAAAACAGTGAGCAGGTTACACAGCAAGTCAGCGAGGAATCATTACAAAGTGAATACCGAACAAGCTACTGGTGCTATCTGAATTACTGCAATTGAAAAATGATGTGCATTTCATGAAACTTTCCATTCTAGTCTGTGTCTAACTGGATTTCCATTCATTTAAATCATTACTACATCTCCACTCTGACTCTCTTCAATCTCTCCATTTCAACATTTGGAGAGAAACAAGTCTAGAAGCGGAGCAGATTTTTGTGTCATGAACTTGTGTTTCCGCCTTCATGTTTGAGCTGAGGAATGCAGCCCTGCTGCAAGACTGGGAGCCAAAAACAGAGCAAGGGGGAAGAGGCAGCCCTCAGGATCAGCAGAGTGCTGCATCCTGGATTACATATACCGCTTGAATTTGGGGAATGAGCTGTGGCGTGCGCACAGTTAATACTTACAGCCATGGTAGGAGGCAGGCGAACCCTCCGACCTGCCATACTCTTCACTGTAGGTGGACAGATTGGGTTGAGAAGATCCTCGGCCGAAACCCATCTGATTGCTCCCTGTGGACACCTGGGCCATACGCTCTTTTGTCTTCAAAGCCTGAGACCTACCAGTACCAAAAAGACAGGAGAAACAAAAATCCATTTGACAAATGTTGGAATGAACTGAGTAGGATATATATATATATATATATATATATATATATTTTTTTTTTTTAGATAATTACAATTAGGGCTGCAAGTAAGGACTATTTATGTCATTGATAGATGATCATTTGCGTCCAAAAATGGCAATCTACTTTATCCAGAGTCCAAGAAGATGCATTCAAATGTCTTGTTTTGCCGACAGTCCAAAAGTATTCAGTTTATGGCCAGACAGGATTAAAGCAGCTAATAAAACCAGAAAAGGTTCACATTTAAGAAGCCAAAATAAAAAAATATGGATATAAAAAAAATTGCTCAAAACAATTGGTCAGTTGTTAACATAGCCGTCAAGTAATTTAACAGTCAAGTCATAGTGAATTAATCACCACAGCTCAAAGTCCAATTTTATTTACCCTGTTCCATATTTTCTGGACAATAAAAGTCATAATAGAGTAGATGTTTTTTGTGTTCTGCATGTGGAACACACTTTGTAACACAGCGTTTCCTGTCAGGCAGGAACTCAGTGACACGTGCACACCACAACCTGTGCTGTTACTGAAAAGCAAGACTTTTCAATTCCAAAAATAAGCAAAAGCAACATATTGGATGTTATTTAATGCAGGTTGGACAAAAGAAATAGTCAAATAGACACATTGCTGAATTGACCAGTGGATTTAGGCAGAAAGCCCTCAGCTTGTGTTGTGTACCACAAGGACTACTAAATTTGAAAAAAATAAAATAAAATAAAATAAAATAAGCAAGAAGGACAAATAAATGCAGTACCATATTGGATAGTATTTGTTGCAGTTTGGACAAAATAAATTGTCAGATGGATGCAGATTGCTGGCACACAGCACTGAAAACACTTCAATAAAAACATGATTTTTCTTTTTATTAGTTCTACTTTGGGATTTTTGTGCATTCTTGTAAGCACAACTGAAGTGGCCAGACAGGCCACTGATTGTTAGAGACTGGAGCTGTACTTTTACTACTGGTGTTTATCTTTAATTAATGAAAATTATTGTTTAGTGCTTTGATTCCGGTGAAGCACTCTATAAGTAGTCATGGTCATTATTATTAATGAATGTGAACTTTCAGTATTTAAGTCGCACCACAGTATAAAACACAGGACCTCCCAAATTAGTAAAAAAAAAAAAAAAAAAAAAGTGGTAACCATTTTCTATAAATGAAACTCCAGACTAGTATGCCTGCAGCAAACAAATTTATTTTGCTACATGAAAGAAAGAAAAAAAATTGACTGTTGATTTACTTTTATTATCATTATCATCATCATCATTATCATCATAAGATCAACTTTATTTATTCCCACAGGAAATTAATTTGCCGGCGTACCGAAACAATAAATAGTGAAGATTTTTTGTTTTTTCCCCCTCTTTCTTTTACAACAAGTATACAAATTCATGCAAAATGACTGCAATGAGGGGATAAACAGTTTCATTGATTTTAGAACAGTCACACTCTGTAAAGTCTTTCTGGAACCTGGCTTATTGCCCTCAGCATTAACATCAAGGACAGAGAGAAGATGTGTCTTAGTTCCACTCCCTTTAAAGTTCTCACCTCTCTCCTTTGAGGCGGTCCTCATCTTTGAGAAGGACCACCAGCTGCTTGCTCTTCTCCCTCACGTTGATGCCCTGGTCTTTGCCGTCTCTGTCGATGTACTGAAAGTCTTTCAGAGTTTGGATGGCGAAGATGTTCTCTTTGCATTGCAAGGCCACACGCTCTGAGCCTGTCTTGATCAGATAATCCAACAAGGTCAGCGCCTTGTAGACGTGCCGCCAGTTTTTGCCATGGTCATTGAGTCGTTTCCAGATCATGCTCATTATTTCACTGAAGGCCACCACATTGTAGGTCAGGTCAGCAATCTCAGACATGAGTGAAGATGACGGACCCCAGGGGTCATTTGAAGTGGCTTCTCTGACCTTCTTCTCAGCGTCAGAGAAGTTGTTCACCATATTCTTCATTTGCCGGCGAATGGTAGTGCTTGGCATGGTGGCAGTGGAGATGGACCAACGTAAAGAAATTAATTGTACGCTCTCACGCAGGAGAAAAGCAACAATGCCGAAGAAATGGCCTGTAGCAAGACTCACACACAAAGAGGGCACAACTGTGTGTACTTCAGTTTAAACCTCTGTGTGTCCGTCCTCACAGCACAGCCAAGGCGTGTCTATGTAGAAATGTTTGTGTAGGACTATTCTATATGTCCGTATTTACTGGGATTCTCCAGGCCAGCACAAAGTTCCTGAATCCTCCAGAAGAGCATCTGTTAAAACCATCTCCACACACACAGTGCAGGCTGCACACATGAACACGCCATCACCTGGAGGGAAGAAGGGGAGAAGGTTAGCAGAGGAAACTCTTATTCAGTGGAATACACACATCACTTCCTCATTCTGCTTTCTATCTGATTGTGCAGAAGTGATTTTTATTTATAGCAGTGCGAAAACTCCATGTCTGTTTCACACAAAAAGCCACATTTTCTCTGCAAACTCAGCCAAATAATACATTTGGTCGTCATCTTTAAAGCCAAAAGTATTTTAGTTAACATACGTCTCACTGTACAATTCCACTTGCAAGAACGTAGGGACAGACAACCAAAACATTAAAAGGAGATTAGTTTTAATTTAAAAACATGGAACAGTGCTGGTCTTGTAGGCGTAATTTGATTCAATTTACTGTTAGATAGATGGATTTGCATGTATTGTACCAATTGTACCGCCTTCCTTTTTGAAACCTGCTGTTTCACACTCTACTGCAGCAATGCAGGAATCTTAATTCTGTTTTTAATTTTGCTGTTTCACTTGAGTTTACAGTAACTTGACTCAAATGCAAATTACAAGGCCCAGTGAAATGAATCATGTAGTCACCCACGTGGTCGTGGTTTTTTCCTCAGGGTTTTCAAAAGCAACACATGGTAACAGGCCTTTAAAGAACACAAAAACAATCAAGAAAACACAGAATTACTCAACTGCAATCACTGGATCGATTCCAAAGAGAAATGTATTAAAGGTATATTCAATCTCAGGGCTTCTACTAACACAAGACCACACGTGAGCTGTTGGCTCACCCACTACTCCAAAAATTATGCATATTAGTGCTTTGTGTCTTTCCCGAACACTGTTTAGTGGAGTAATATTTGTGGCATTTTTGTTAGTCAGATAACAGCATGTTAATCAGCTTTTATTTTGTAACTTATCTGAAGGCAACAGACAGCAGTGTGATGTTAAAAATTTCCATTAAATAGGTGACATAATCTGACACCTGCTCAACAGATTTTAATCTTCTATCGACATTTCACAGAAAAATTGTCATTTTCATAGAAAAATAGATCTGAAATGGAGCGTTGTGTGTTTGTTTTAAACCAATGATAAAGCTTTGCAAGGTTATAGTAGAATTTCACAAATAATGAGCACATCACTTAACTTTAGTTTTGTATTTGGGGGCTTCACATTTGTTCCCACACAATGCAGCTCATGATTCAAGGTTTTGTTGCTGCTGAGGAAGAAACATTTTCAATCCTCTTCCTGTCAAATGACGACTGATGTGATGAGGATTTTGTCCCATTTCCATATGTCAGCAACCCAGACACTAATCACTTCCTGGCTGACACGACTTCATATACACTCCGGCAAGTTGGTTTAATCACGTATTCAATAAATGACTTTTACAGTTAAGCACAGAATTTTAATTAGGCTTTTGGTTCACTGAAAAGGAGATCAACGTAGAGAAATGATCACTGTCCCGTTACACACCCTCAAAAACAACGTAACGGCCCAACTGCAGCATAATTTTTTTTCAGGCAGCTGCGTAACGGGCCGTTACTGTTATAATGCCACTGAGAACCCTGGATTTTGCTGCTAACATGACCACTTAATAATCAGACTAGACAAACACATTAGCACACTGCTTCACATTAAATATGCAACACACCTCTGCCAACACTAGTTTACAATTCCACAAATTTTAACCTTGGGAAAAACATTCCAAGGTCAAAGTCCCGTTAGAAGTGGCTTTTCATAAGCTAAAATATAATAAAAATATAGATCAAAAGGGCTTTTCAATGTTAAGATCAAACAACCGCTAAATTCGCAATACGGATCAGTTGCACATCAGTCTATTCATTGAGAGTGCCCGTTTGCATCTCATTGTCACAAATGAGAGTGACTGAGGCACTTTTCATTGAGATATAATATAAAATGTACACCAAATGGGCTTTTCAATGTTAAATTCAAATGGCTACAAAATCGACAATCCAGATCAGATCTGGATCAAACTGTCAGGTGATAATGAGTGCCAGTCTGCACCTCACTTTCAAATAAGAGTGATTGGGGCATGTTTGATTAAGATAGAATGTAAAATATACATTAAATGGGGTTTTCAATGTTAAATTTAAATGGCCACAAAATCTGTAATCTGGATCAGATGCGGATCAAACGTCTTCAGTCGACAAAGGATACCACCCTACATAGCTAATGCTCTCAAATATGAAAGAAATTCAATCTTTTTGCCAGAGTTATGAATTATTGAAAATTTGTTCAATGTTAAAAGACAGGGATTTTTCCAGTTTTCCAAGATTTTTCCTGACTTTGACATATGACTTGAAAATTTAATCAGTTCTTGCCTATCAGGATATGAAGCCTCTGTAAAAAGTTCCTAACTATATAAGAAAAATTGTGGGTTACAGGCTGTTCACAAACAAACAAACAGGTGTGAAAATGCCAAAATGTCAAGCCTTTGGCCTAACCGTGGTCGGATGAATAGACTATTTGTGCCTTATTCAGCCGACGATTGGGTGAACAGACATTCTGACACGGCCTCGCATCCCCGGCCGCCGGATGAATACACTCAGCCCTCTACTAGCACTTTAAGTCAAGTTTTCATCGACAGGGTGCAGAGTGGATTTATCAGTGCGGCTTCTGTAGAAAAGCTGTACTCCAGAATCCAGTTTTTCACAGGCTACGCTCATGTTCAGGTGCAGCCTGACTGAGGATTACACCATCCGCCTATACTTACAGTCCGGTGTCAAGGAAGTGCTGAGCTGAGCTCCTATCACCGGGAAAGATACAAAACTTGTAAAGACATGAATAAATAAATGATTACCCAGGATAACAGAATGGGATACACTAAATTTGACAATCTGCATGATGGCGCAGCAACACTGTGCCATTTAGGGAGAGCCCTGGACTGTTGATGTTGTTTAAAAACGCAAAGTACTTTTTATCCGATTACTCGATTAATCGATTACTACAATAACTGATAGCTGCAGCCCTACTGAAATGACTAAATTAAAAAATTATTTCATCATGAGGTTTGTGTTACATTTAGAAATCCTAATTAACAGACACACTGCAGTCACAATTACATCATCTCCTGCTGTGTTTATAAAAAATATATATATATATTCACATTTATTTATGTGTCTTTGTTCCTGGTTGAAATGCAGATACAAATGAATGAATCTACCAGACTTAAAAATGTACACATTAGTTTTCATACTATTTTATTTGTTTGAAAATAAATGTCCAGGGTTCCTTATGTTAATCAAGAAATCTTATCTGAAACAACAGATAAGTTGAAGTTTTAATTTACAGACAAACATAAAACATTTCTACAAAAAAATACTTAAACTATTTTAATTACAAGTTTGTTTGTTTTTTAATGTAAGAAATGTTTTTCTTTTACTTCAAAATATAGAGTAATCAAAAATTAATCTTAAAGTAAATAATATTTGGAAGGATTTTCTTTAGTAAACTGCTGTAGCAGTTCTGTGACACACATTTCTACACTCTTCCATGCTTTGGCCTGATGCCTCATTTCTTTTGGCTTTAAAGTAAGGCTATAACAAAGATAAAAAAAAAAACAAAAAAAAACCTATGGCTTTACTTCACAAATTTGGCCATCAAAATGCAGGCAACAGTGCTTCAGAGGGTTATAAATTTAAACGTTTTCTGGGGGACAATGCCCCTGGTATGGTGGGAGAGAATGTCTCATTTTGGGGGAAAAAAAAACAAACTGTTTTCGTCAGTTGTAGTTTGTCACCTGTACTACAATGTTTGGATAAGAGGTGTCATTTGCCTCTTGCCTCTACTGGTGGTTGGCTCTCACTGCGGTATTGTATCACTTCCTGTTCCGGAGCACAGCGGTGTTTTTCTGTATCTGTTAGCTGTTTAATCTGCGCAGTTAGATTGATCTAGTTATCTAGATTACGATTTGTTTCCCAGTGTAATCTTTACGTGCCTTAACTAAAGCACTCCTTCTGCTGAATCACCTCTAAATTATTTACACATTATTCACTTTGCGTGTTTTTAGGAATCCGCTAGCTTAGCGTAGCTACTAGCTCTTAGCCGATTTAGCATGGCGGCTTCTCCTGTCTCTCCCGCACTTTTCTGCTCTGGGTGTGAAATCTTTAGTTATTCCTCGGCCTCCTTTAGCAGTAATGGTACTTGTAATAAGTGTAGCTTATTCGTAGCTTTGGAGGCCAGGCTGGGCGAATTGGAGACTCGGCTCCGCACCGTGGAAAATTCTACAGCTAGCCAGGCCCCTGTAGTCGGTGCGGACCAAGGTAGCTTAGCCGCCGTTAGTTCCCCCCTGGCAGATCCCGAGCAGCCGGGAAAGCAGGCTGACTGGGTGACTGTGAGGAGGAAGCGTAGCCCTAAACAGAAGCCCCGTGTACACCGCCAACCCGTTCACATTTCTAACCGTTTTTCCCCACTCGACGACACACCCGCCGAGGATCAAACTCTGGTTATTGGCGACTCTGTTTTGAGAAATGTGAAGTTAGCGACACCAGCAACCATAGTCAATTGTCTTCCGGGGGCCAGAGCAGGCGACATTGAAGGAAATTTGAAACTGCTGGTTAAGGCTAAGCGTAAATTTGGTAAGATTGTAATTCACGTCGGCAGTAATGACACCCGGTTACGCCAATCGGAGGTCACTAAAATTAACATTGAATCGGTGTGTAACTTTGCAATAACAATGTCGGACTCTGTAGTTTTCTCTGGGCCCCTCCCCAATCAGACCGGGAGTGACATGTTTAGCAGCATGTTCTCCTTGAATTGCTGGCTGTCTGAGTGGTGTCCAAAAAATGCGGTGGGCTTCATAGATAATTGGCAAAGCTTCTGGGGAAAACCTGGTCTTGTTAGGAGAGACGGCATCCATCCCACTTTGGATGGAGCAGCTCTCATTTCTAGAAATCTGGCTAATTTTCTTAAATCCTCCAAACCGTGACTATCCAGGGTTGGGACCAGGAAGCAGAGTTGTAGTCTTACACACCTCTCTGCAGCTTCTCTCCCCCTGCCATCCCCTCATTACCCCATCCCCGTAGAGACGGTGCCTGCTCCCAGACTACCAATAACCAGCAAAAATCTATTTAAGCATAAAAATTCAAAAAGAAAAAATAATATAGCACCTTCAACTGCACCACAGACTAAAACAGTTAAATGTGGTCTATTAAACATTAGGTCTCTCTCTTCTAAGTCCCTGTTGGTAAATGATATAATAATTGATCAACATATTGATTTATTCTGCCTAACAGAAACCTGGTTACAGCAGGATGAATATGTTAGTTTAAATGAGTCAACACCCCCGAGTCACACTAACTGTCAGAATGCTCGTAGCACGGGCCGGGGCGGTGGATTAGCAGCAATCTTCCATTCCAGCTTACTAATTAATCAAAAACCCAGACAGAGCTTTAATTCATTTGAAAGCTTGTCTCTTAGTCTTGTCCATCCAAATTGGAAGTCCCAAAAAACAGTTTTATTTGTTATTATCTATCGTCCACCTGGTCGTTACTGTGAGTTTCTCTGTGAATTTTCAGACCTTTTGTCTGACTTAGTGCTTAGCTCAGATAAGATAATTATAGTGGGCGATTTTAACATCCACACAGATGCTGAGAATGACAGCCTCAACACTGCATTTAATCTATTATTAGACTCTATTGGCTTTGCTCAAAAAGTAAATGAGTCCACCCACCACTTTAATCATATCTTAGATCTTGTTCTGACTTATGGTATGGAAATAGAAGACTTAACAGTATTCCCTGAAAACTCCCTTCTGTCTGATCATTTTTTAATAACATTTACATTTACTCTGATGGACTACCCAGCAGTAGGGAATAAGTTTCATTACACTAGAAGTCTTTCAGAAAGCGCTGTAACTAGGTTTAAGGATATGATTCCTTCTTTATGTTCTCTAATGCCATATAACAACACAGTGCAGAGTAGCTACCTAAACTCTGTAAGGGAGATAGAGTATCTCGTCAATAGTTTTACATCCTCATTGAAGACAACTTTGGATGCTGTAGCTCCTCTGAAAAAGAGAGCTTTAAATCAGAAGTGTCTGACTCCATGGTATAACTCTCAAACTCGTAGCTTAAAGCAGATAACCCGTAAGTTGGAGAGGAAATGGCGTCTCACTAATTTAGAAGATCTTCACTTAGCCTGGAAAAAGAGTCTGTTGCTCTATAAAAAAGCCCTCCGTAAAGCTAGGACATCTTTCTACTCATCACTAATTGAAGAAAATAAGAAACCCCAGGTTTCTTTTCAGCACTGTAGCCAGGCTGACAAAGAGTCAGAGCTCTATTGAGCTGAGTATTCCATTAACTTTAACTAGTAATGAGTTCATGACTTTCTTTGCTAACAAAATTTTAACTATTAGAGAAAAAATTACTCATAACCATCCCAAAGACGTATCGTTATCTTTGGCTGCTTTCAGTGATGCCGGTATTTGGTTAGACTCTTTCTCTCCGATTGTTCTGTCTGAGTTATTTTCATTAGTTACTTCATCCAAACCATCAACATGTTTATTAGACCCCATTCCTACCAGGCTGCTCAAGGAAGCCCTACCATTATTTAATGCTTCGATCTTAAATATGATCAATCTATCTTTGTTAGTTGGCTATGTACCACAGGCTTTTAAGGTGGCAGTAATTAAACCATTACTTAAAAAGCCATCACTTGACCCAGCTATCTTAGCTAATTATAGGCCAATCTCCAACCTTCCTTTTCTCTCAAAAATTCTTGAAAGGGTAGTTGTAAAACAGCTAACTGATCATCTGCAGAGGAATGGTCTATTTGAAGAGTTTCAGTCAGGTTTTAGAATTCATCATAGTACAGAAACAGCATTAGTGAAGGTTACAAATGATCTTCTTATGGCCTCGGACAGTGGACTCATCTCTGTGCTTGTTCTGTTAGACCTCAGTGCTGCTTTTGATACTGTTGACCATAAAATTTTATTACAGAGATTAGAGCATGCCATAGGTATTAAAGGCACTGCGCTGCGGTGGTTTGAATCATATTTGTCTAATAGATTACAATTTGTTCATGTAAATGGGGAATCTTCTTCACAGACTAAAGTTAATTATGGAGTTCCACAAGGTTCTGTGCTGGGACCAATTTTATTCACTTTGTATATGCTTCCCTTGGGCAGTATTGCTTAAATTTTCATTGTTACGCAGATGATACCCAGCTTTATCTATCCATGAAGCCAGAGGACACACACCAATTAGCTAAACTGCAGGATTGTCTTACAGACATAAAGACATGGATGACCTCTAATTTCCTGCTTTTAAACTCAGATAAAACTGAAGTTATTGTACTTGGCCCCACAAATCTTAGAAACATGGTGTCTAACCAGATCCTTACTCTGGATGGCATTACCCTGACCTCTAGTAATACTGTGAGAAATCTTGGAGTCATTTTTGATCAGGATATGTCATTCAAAGCGCATATTAAACAAATATGTAGGACTGCTTTTTTGCATTTACGCAATATCTCTAAAATCAGAAAGGTCTTGTCTCAGAGTGATGCTGAAAAACTAATTCATGCATTTATTTCCTCTAGGCTGGACTATTGTAATTCATTATTATCAGGTTGTCCTAAAAGTTCCCTAAAAAGCCTTCAGTTAATTCAAAATGCTGCAGCTAGAGTGGTGACGGGGACTAGAAGGAGAGAGCATATCTCACCCATATTGGCCTCTCTTCATTGGCTTCCTGTTAATTCTAGAATAGAATTTAAAATTCTTCTTCTTACTTATAAGGTTTTGAATAATCAGGTCCCATCTTATCTTAGGGACCTCGTAGTACCATATCACCCCAATAGAGCGCTTCGCTCTCAGACTGCAGGCTTACTTGTAGTTCCTAGGGTTTGTAAGAGTAGAATGGGAGGCAGAGCCTTCAGCTTTCAGGCTCCTCTCCTGTGGAACCAGCTCCCAATTCAGATCAGGGAGACAGACACCCTCTCTACTTTTAAGATTAGGCTTAAAACTTTCCTTTTTGCTAAAGCTTATAGTTAGGGCTGGATCAGGTGACCCTGAACCATCCCTTAGTTATGCTGCTATAGACGTAGACTGCTGGGGGTTCCCATGATGCACTGTTTCTTTCTCTTTTTGCTCTGTATGCACCACTCTGCATTTAATCATTAGTGATCGATCTCTGCTCCCCTCCACAGCATGTCTTTTTCCTGGTTCTCTCCCTCAGCCCCAACCAGTCCCAGCAGAAGACTGCCCCTCCCTGAGCCTGGTTCTGCTGGAGGTTTCTTCCTGTTAAAAGGGAGTTTTTCCTTCCCACTGTAGCCAAGTGCTTGCTCACAGGGGGTCGTTTTGACCGTTGGGGTTTTACATCATTATTGTATGGCCTTGCCTTACAATATAAAGCGCCTTGGGGCAACTGTTTGTTGTGATTTGGCGCTATATAAAAAAAAAAATTGATTGATTGAATTGATTTGCTTTGAATTTACTGATTCTGGAATGAACTGCCTTTCCAACTTCACTTGGCAGACAGCTGTAGTAAATCCCACAACACAAACACAGAGCGGAGGATATTATTATTATTATTATTATTTTCCTTTAAATGAGGAACAGTAACTTCAGTTTATAAACCAGCGCAGCGGGAGATATTAATGGTTCAGTCCACAGCAGAGAACTGCATCATTGGCTGCCCCACAAAAAAGGCATGGAACGAATAAAAATTGTCCGTGGAAGCGGTGGAGGGGTCTCGCTTCTGCCTGCAACAACTGAAAAGAGTCCTGTTTAGCGGATTTAATCAGAACAAAGGTGAGTCACGATTGACATCTTTAAATGGCTTTGACAGAGGTTGATGACTAAATTGTGGACCTGCTGGTTCTGCTTTAGATCCAGCGGGTCCACAATCAACATATAGAAATGATCGTTTTCCCGTTACACACCCTCAAAAACAATGCAATGGCCCAACTGCAGCGTATTATTTTCAGGCAGCAGTGTAACAGGCCATTACTCTGTAATAATGCTAGCGAGAACCCTGCTATGTGCTTGCTCAGGAGGGTTGGTAAGGTTGGACATTACCGTTGTCAAGCACCTTGGGGTAACGTGTTGTGATGTGCGCACGCACGCGCACACACACACTATTAGGTCTGCAGCTATCGATTATTTTAGTTATCAAGTATTCTATCGATTATTCTGGCGCTTAATCGAGTAATCAGATAAAAAGTACTTTTGCGGTTTTAAAGATGAATAGTCCAGGCCTCTCCCTAAGCAATGGCACAATGTCGCTGCGCCATCATGCAGATTGTCAAGTTTAGTGAATCCCTAATTTGTTTTTTGTTTTTTTTCCTCACATCTTTACAAGTTTTGGATCATTCCCAGTGTCAGGAGCTCAGCACTCCCCTGACACCTGACCATAAGCGCAGATGGTTGGTGTAATCCTCAGTCAGTCAGGCTGCACCTGAACATGACCACAGCGGTGCGACAATTTACCCAAACTGACCCAGACTGACTCCAACAATTTACCCAAACTGACTACAAATATGACTAAATGAAGTACTTATTTATTTTCAGAAAAGCACTCCATTCTCAAAACAGTACATGAAGCTCCCTCTCCCTCCCCCTCTCTCTCTCTCTCTCCCTCCGTCCATCTCTTTAGAATGCTGAAACAATAAACAAGGGATGTTTAAGTACGTTTGTGAGTACTGGCAATTTTTTGGTGGGGGACATACAACAGACTCTGACCTTTAAGATCTGATGTTACAAACCCTGACAAGGCATGAAGCCCTCTGAAACAAATAAAAGTCACTTCAAAGTGTCAAGTAAAAACACAGTATTGACTATGGGGGGGTCTGGGGGATCTCCCCCAGAAATTTTTTAAAAGAGCAAGTCAAATTTTGTATATTCTAGTGAATTTTAATGGGTATGAAGCCCTCTGAAACAACAAAAACTCACTTCAAACTGTCAAGTAAAAATTCTCTGTCTTCTGTAGTATTTTGGTCGGTTCCATTCCGGTAAATGCACGAAAAGGGTGCTGTGTGGCTGGTTGTACAGTCAATAAAATACAAAATTAGGGCCTAAAGCAATTGACGACGTTGTTCTGCTGTGCACAAAGTAACACTGTCACCTGTTTTGAAAACGCATGCACACCGAGAAACTCAAAACTGGCTTATTCACATTTAATCGGTAAAATGCTCTCACTCGTAAAATAAACTGGGGCTGCAACTAACGATTATTTTAGTAATCGATTAATCAGTTTATTATTTTTTCAATTAATCGTTTTTTATTTTTTACTTTGCCATTATTTCTTGAAGTGAGTTATTATAAAAGGCCTTTATCTCGCAGCATCAATGTTTGAGCTTGTAACAAAGTTATGTTATAGTCTCATCAAAAACATACCTGGAGTAGTGTTTTGTTTTGCACATACATACATAACCGACACACTACAAAGAGATTTCCATCAGGTTTCACCCGATTATGAGTATTTTTAGATGCCTACAGAAACTATCTCAACCACTGACAACATATTACAGCAAGAGTCCACAAACGTTTTTTGAAGGCGTGACTAAAGTGTAATATGTTATCTTTAATAAGATATTTTCATGAAAAAAGACACAAATGTGCAATTTACTGCATTTTATTTTTTCTTCTGTAAAAACACAGCTTAAATGTGGTTTGACCAAAACAAATTGTCATTAAACTTAAATAAAACAGGGAAGAAGTGGAGGTGTAAGAGTCACTTGGTGCTCACAGGAAACAGCTATTTCTATATTTATTTATTTATGTTCATTGTTAGTTGGTTTTATCTTTTGTGCTGTTTGTTTCTCTAAAATTGTATTGTAGAATTATTAATTATTACTACTATTATTGTTGTTGCTATTATTAATTTATAAATAAAATAAATTAAATATTACAATTTGTAATACAGTTGACTCTTTTACAGCTTAACGCTAACTTTAACATTGAAAATGCCGTAGACGTGCTAACGCGTTAGCATCGGTCCCGTTTTTAAGTTATAAAATACATCTATCAACTGTTTCAGAAAACCATAACAGGTAGGCAAAGGTAAATATTACTCAGACATATGCTCTTTGGGGTTTTAGCAGGGAAAAATTAAGATAAAGTGAAATAAAACAAAGAACCGAAGCAGCAGATCGAAGCATTGCTTCACTGGTTCAAAGCAAAGCCACACCCTGCTCTACTTGGGGAAGGTCTGTCAATGTTCCCATGAAGACAGGGAGGAGAAGGACCATGGCTCATGGCAAGCAGTAAACAGAGCGGAGAGGAGTGAAAATTCACACAGTCCCTTCCTCCGCGGTGCGGCGCCATACACACTGACATTGCTGCTGCTTTGATTAGCACAGAATGGGATGTTGCTTTGACAATGAGAGTATCATATTTCGGCCCCAAAACACGCATGACACCACGTGCGTGCACGTATGTGTAGTTAAATTTTTCAAATGACAGAAATCCGTCGTGGTGACGGAGAATTTTAACCCATGGCATAAGGCGTGAAAGAACCTTTAAAAGTCACCTTAACTTAAATGATGGAATCAAAACATATCCTCACATTTAAAATCATATCATTAAATTAACTTAGAATAATTCTCTCAGATACACAAGGACAAAATTTTGCATGGATTTTATCAGTAGTGGGTAAATTGGCTGAGTAATTGTGTCATTTGCAGACCCATGTACGTGTGTGTCATGGAGCTTCCTGGCCAGCAATACTATGGAAACACAGCTGAGCGGTGTGACAAGGGTGAGGAAACGAGGAGGTGAGTGAGGATATGTGCTGGGGGTTGGTTGGTAGGCAACTTGGCACATCCCGTAAATTCATTTAATGGCAGTGAAATGTGATCCCCCCACCACCACACATACACACCCCAAACCTTTCACACACATTCCCTCATCAACCCCCTCTCTCACCAGCATCCACATGAATACGGCTCAGACCTAATGACACATCTGCTCCTATAATCACCTATTCACCCGAGGCAGATAGGAGGAAGAGAGGAGAGTCTGTCCTGTCCATCCCAAACCCCGGAACAACCCCCTCCACACATCACCGCCTGCCCTCCTTCCTTCAGTCCTCCTCAGACATAGACCACTTAAGTCCCAGAGGAAGGCCCAGTGTGTGTGTGTGTGTGTGTGTGTGTGTGCGTGTGTGCAAACTAATCAAAGAAACGTCACTATTGATTGAAAAGCTGAAATTATTAATCGCTGACCAACACAGGATTGTTAAGAGCGATACCTATTGATATTTGATGATTCTAAAATCCAGTATGTATAGTAGAGTATTGAGTAATATTTTGCCTTTCCCCCCCCACAGAAACATGGCATAAACAAAGATTTCCCCTAAAATTTGTTGTGTGTAGTTTTTGTAATGAGTTCTCACCATGATTAACAGCATAATCATGAAATTAAACTTGTTTTTAATAACGACAGGCTTAGATATAAAGCATCTTATCCCACTTGTCAACAGTACAAGTGGGACAACACTTCTACTTGCCTTACATAAAATATACATATGTCTGATTTTTAGCCAGTAATGATGCCAATACTGATATATAAACAATGAGGTTTCTCCTTTAATTTCATTCAAGAAAAACAACTCTAACCTGCAATATACCTACATTGTGTTAAATATAAATGCTAGTTTAACTGAAAATCATTTCAGTACTTTTCTGTTTTATTTTAGATGGATACAAAACAAACTAGTGACTTGTAAATTACTAAACTAACTTATTTTAGGTGTTACACTTACAATAAATATTTTTTTCTTTTACATCAAAAGTTCTACATTTTTATTTTATTACTATTATTTTTTCTGTTTTATTAAATATATACAAATTTATGTAAAATGGCAGTCATTAAATATGTATTTCATTAGATTAAAGTGACTAACTGGGATTCCTCTCATTGGAAAAAAAAAAACCCAAAACAAAAACACAAGAATCATTCTCCGTTCCGTTGCTCCAAACGCTGCACCCACTCTCTGCTGAGACGAGTCTGCTCAGAATTGATAACTTCAAAGCGATTCACCTTTTAAATCAAATGACACCTCTTTCCAAAGGTTGTAATACAAACTGCAATTGATCAAAATGGTTTTGTCCTCCCAAAATGAGACGTCCTGCACTGATGTGCAGCAGCCCAAGACTGTATGGTTGCAGACCTGCAGACTCCAGCAGCCGGGTGAGCTCAGCTCAGGTGTATGGAGAGACAATCATGAAATTAATGTCTGAAAGGAAATGTTTTTAACAAAACTACAAATTTTGTTTATTTCTATTTATGTCCATAGATCAAGGATCCAGTGTCCAATTTCATATTTCAAATTCAAAATTCAAATTTATTAATTTATATAGCGCCAATTCACGACGAACTTGTCTCAAGGCGCTTCACACAACATAAAACAACAACAAAAAAACTGAATTAAAAATGTAAAACAATAAAAAGATGACCATAAAAGAATACAAGAATAAAAACACATCATAACACTAATGATAAAACAGGGAAAACAAATGAGTCTTTAAACGTGACTTAAAAGTCTCCACGGTATCAGACTGCCGAATGTGTGCCGGGAGATCGTTCCACAGAGCTGGAGCACGGTAGGAGAAAGCTCTGTGACCGGAAGACTTTTATTCACCCTGAGAACACACAGAAGTCCTGCACCCTGAGAACGCAGGGCCCGAGCTGGTACATAGGGGCTTACCAGGTCAGCCAGATAGGGAGGTGCAAGTCCATGAACAATTTTATAAACTAATAACAGTACTTTAAAATCCGATCTTGCAGCAACTGGAAGCTAGTGCAGGGACGCCAAAACGGGCATAATGTGGTCAAACGTTCTGCTTTGTGTCAAAAGTCTGGCAGCAGCATTTTGATTGAACCAGTTGAAGACCCCTAATCCTGGACTGTGGTAAGCCAGAAAATAGAGCATTACAATAGTCCAATCTAGAAGAGACAAATGCATGAATGAAAGTCTCAGCATCAGCCATAGACAGGATGGGACGAATCTTCGCTATATTTCGCAAATGGAAGAAAGCAGTCCTCATAATGTCTCTAATGTGGCGATCAAAGGACAACGTAGGATCAAAAATTACTCCAAGGTTCCTCACTTTATCCGTTTGATGTATAACACACAAACCTAAGCTAAGTGCTAGCTGATCAAATTGATGTCGATACCTCACTGGACCAAGAACCATAACTTCAGTCTTATCAGAATTTAAAAGTAGGAAGTTACTAGACATCCAACTTCTTACTGATACAAGGCAATCTTCCAAAGAGTTTATGTGAATGAGATTACCAGCAGTTATTGACATGTACAATTGAGTGTCATCAGCATAGCAATGAAAGGGAATCCCAAAACGCCGCAGTATATTCCCAAGGGGTGCTACATAAAGGGAAAAAAGCAGGGGGCCTAAAACGGATCCTGGGGAACCCCAAACTTCATGTCCCTACGATCAGAGGAGGTGCCATTACACAATACACAGTAAGAACGACTGGACAGGTATGACATCAACCATGCAAGAGCAGTTTCAGTAATCCCTAAGTGATTCTCCAGCCTACTGAGTAAAATATGATGATCCACAGTATCAAATGCAGCACTAAGATCCAACAGCACAAAGACTGTTGCAGTATCTGAGTCCACTGCTCGCAAAAGGTCATTCACTACTTTAGTAAGTGCTGTCTCTGCAGAGTGATATTTTCTAAAAGCAGACTGCAGTGGCTCAAAAAGATTATTCTCAGTGAGGTAGTCCACGAGCTGTCGCGAAACCACTTTTTCCAGGATTTTAGAACAAAATGATAGATTTGATATCGGTCTATAATTTTTCAATAAACTAGGGTCGAGATTGGATTTCTTAAGTAATGGTTTAATCACTGCAGACTTGAAACATTTAGTAACAGATCCAGAAGTTAATGAGAGATTTATCATTTCCAGCACAGTCGGTCCAAGAGTGGGCCACAGGTCCTTAAACAGTTTTGTTGGTATAGGATCAAATAAACAGGTTATGCTTTTAGTAGACGTCATGAGCTTCATCAGCGCACCTAGCGAGATACCATCAAAATCTGTAAATCTGGGTAACACCTCAGTGGGCGCATCCACCTCCATAGCAGTATGCGGTGGCTGGACCAAAGCCTGCTGAGATATGCTCAACCTAATATCCTCAATTTTCTTCTCAAAATAGTCCAAGAAGTCCTGTGCTGAAAAGGGAGAGTGAATAACAGGTGGCTGTCCATGAATGAGCAATGCTACAGTTTCAAACAAAAACTTAGAATTATGCTTGTTTTTATTGATCAAATCAGAATAATAGGCACGCTTTGTAGCCAGTAGTGCATGCTTATAATCTAAGACAGCATCACGCCATGCAAGGTGGAACACCTCTAATTTAGAACTATGCCATTTCCGTTCCAAACCTCGAGCCTTCTGTCTAAGGTCACACAAGTAACCATTGAACCAAGGCGACTACACCCTGGGAAGGTGTTGACTTAAAAGAGGAGGCGCAACCTTATCCAGTGTAGCCTTGAGCGCTGAATTCAAGCCATCCGCAAGACTATCCACTGACTGAACATTCTCCAAAACTGAAGCCAAAATTTCAGGCAGTCTGGCTTCGAGTTCAGTCATAGTTGAGGGATTAATGCATCGCCGCAGAGACAGACAAGGCTTTCGGTCCACTAAACGCGGCAACATAAATGCACACCTAATAAATGAGTGGTCAGAGACCACCGAGGCAAGAGGCAAAATGTCAATGTTCGTGATAGCAAGACCACGTGTGAGAACCAAATCAAGGGTACAATCCCTGGCAATAATTATGGAATCACCAGCCTCGGAGGATGTTCATTCAGTTGTTTAATTTTGTAGAAAAAAAAAGCAGATCACAGACATGACACAAAACTAAAGTCATTTCAAATGGCAACTTTCTGGCTTTAAGAAACACTATAAGAAATCAGGAAAAAAAATTGTGGCAGTCAGTAACGGTTACTTTTTTAGACCAAGCAGAGGGAAAAAGATATGGAATCACTCAATTCTGAGGAAAAACTTATGGAATCATGAAAAACAAAAGAACGCTCCAACACATCACTAGTATTTTGTTGCACCACCTCTGGTTTTATAACAGCTTGCAGTCTGAGGCATGGACTTAATGAGTGAAAAACAGTACTCTTCATCAATCTGGCTCCAACTTTCTCTGATTGCTGTTGCCAGATCAGCTTTGCAGGTTGGACCCTTGTCATGGACCATTTTCTTCAACTTCCACCAAAGATTTTCAATTGGATTAAGATCCGGACTATTTGCAGGCCATGACATTGACCCTACTATGTGTCTTTTGCAAGGAATGTTTTCACAGTTTTTGCTCTATGGCAAGATGCATTATCATCTTGAAAAATTATTTTATCATCCCCAAACATCCTTTCAATTGACGGGATAAGTGTCCAAAATATCAACGTAAACTTGTGCATTTATTGATGATGTAATGACAGCCATCTCCCCAGTGCCTTTACCTGACATGCAGCCCCATATCTTCAATGACTGTGGAAATTGACATGTTCTCTTCAGGCAGTCATCTTTATAAATCTCATTGGAACGGCACCAAACAAAAGTTACACCATCATCACCTTGCCCAATGCAGATTCATCGCTGAATATGACTTTCATCCAGTCATCCACTGTCCACGATTGCTTTTCCTTAGCCCATTGTAACCTTGTTTTTTTCTGTTTAGGTGTTAATGATGGCTTTCGTTTAGCTTTTCTGTATGTACAACCCCTGGCAAAAATTATGGAATCATCGGCCTCAGAGGATGTTCATTCAGTTGTTTAATTTTGTAGAAAAAAAGCAGATCACAGACATGACACAAAACGTAAATCATTTCAAATGGCAACTTTCTGGCTTTAGGAAACACTATAAGAAATCAAGAAAAAAGATTGTGGCAGTCAGTAACGGTTACTTTTTTAGACCAAGCAGAGGAAAAAAATATGGAATCACTCAATTCTGAGGAAAAAATTATGGAATCACCCTGTAAATTTTCATCCCCCAAATTAACACCTGCATCAAATCAGATCTGCTCATTGACATTGACCCTATGCCATGACATTGACCCTGTGTGTCTTTTTGCAAGGAATGTTTTTGCAGTTTTTGCTCTATGGCAAGATGCATTATCATCTTGAAAAATGATTTCATCATCCCCAAACATCCTTTCAATTGTCCAAAATATCAACATAAACTTGTGCATTTATTGATGATGTAATGACAGCCATCTCCCCAGTGCCTTTACCTGACATGCAGCCCCATATCATCAATGACTGTGGAAATTTACATGTTCTCTTCAGGCAGTCATCTTTATAAATCTCATTGGAGATTGCCCAATGCAGATTCGAGATTCATCACTGAATATGACTTTCATCCAGTCATCCACAGTCCACAATTGCTTTTCCTTAGCCCATTGTAACCTTGTTTTTTTCTGTTTAGGTGTTAATGATGCCTTTCGTTTAGCTTTTCTGTATGTAAATCCCATTTCCTTTAGGCAGTTTCTTACAGTTCGGTCACAGACGTTGACTCCAGTTTCCTCCCATTCATTCCTCATTTGTTTTGTTGTACATTTTTCGATTTTTGAGACATATTGCTTTAAGTTTTCTGTCTTGACGCTTTGATGTCTTCCTTGGTCTACCAGTATGTTTGCCTTTAACAACCTTCCCATGTTGTTTGTATTTGGTCCAGAGTTTAGACACAGCTGACTGAACAACCAACATCTTTTGCAACATTGCGTGATGATTTACTCTCTTTTAAGAGTTTGATAATCCTCTCCTTTGTTTCAATTGACATCTCTCGTGTTGGAGCCATGATTCATGTCAGTCCACTTGGTGCAACAGCTCTCCAAGGTGTGTTCACTCCTTTTTAGATGCAGACTAATGAGCAGATCTGATATGATGCAGGTGTTAGTTTTGGGGATGAAAATTTACAGGGTGATTCCATAATTTTTTCCTCAGAATTGAGTGATTCCATATTTTTTTCCCTCTGCTTGGTCTAAAAAAGTAACCGTTACTGACTGCCACAATCTTTTTTCTTGATTTCTTATAGTGTTTCTTAAAGCCAGAAAGTTGCCATTTGAAATGACTTTAGTTTTGTGTCATGTCTGTGATCTGCTTTTTTTTCTACAAATTAAACAACTGAATGAACATCCTCTGAGGCCGGTGATTCCATAATTATTGCCAGGGGTTGTATTTCCACTAATGTGCGTTGAATCCTGAATGCATTGCTGGAATCCCAACGCATCCACAAGTTCCATAAATGACTTGCAAAGGGGATCAGAGGGCTTATTTATATGAATGTTAGTCACCAATAATCAAAATGTTGTCCGCATTAGCTGACAAGCTAGAGATGAACGCACCAAATTCACCTAAGAATTCAGAATATGGGCCAGGAGGCCTATAAACAGTGACAAAATAACATGACTGATTTCCATACTTCTGACCCTGACAATATGTAGCATCATGAGCAGAGCGGAGAGTCGGATGCTCAAACAAATTATATTTATGACCCCCAACAGTCAATAAGGTAAACCTGGATTTATAAATGAAAGCAGCACCCCCGCCTTGCTTTGCACCACAAGACATGTGACCAAATGTTTACCCTGGTGGGCAGGCCTCATTCAGAGGAAGAACAGCTGTGGGTTTGAGCCAGGTTTCACATAACCCAGTCATGTCCAAGTGATGATCCATAATTAGATTGTTGATCAACAGGGATTTTGAGGACAGTGATCTGATGTTAATGAGACCCAAACTAAAAACTTCTGTCAGTTTGACAGACTGACATCTTTGAATAGGCTTGAGTAGTTTAAATCCACTCCACGTTTTCCATCCAGCACCCAGAAAGTGTCAGAAACCGTTGTCGTCACATCATGATTACAAGTCCCAGAAGCTGCAGCGCTCTGATGACGTGGGCGCAGAGCGCCGATGTGCTCAGCTGACCAGATAACCGGCACAGACGACCCATTCGATGGAATACAAACTTTCTCCGGGAGCCTCTGTGGATGCAGCGACGTCGGCGGAGCAAACCAAGCTCTCTGATAGCGAGAATGTCTGAGGGACATTGTTGTTGTTCAGTCTCCGTAGCTCAGCTGCAGAGTAGCTTAGCATCGCGCTAGCCGAGGGAGTGATGTGCGGCGTCATGCAGTGCAAAAAAGGCACTAAACAATTAAAAATGATTAAAAATGCACACTGAAGGACCAAGAACCACATCAAGTGCATACCCAAAGATTAAAAAAAAAAAAAAAAAAAAATCACACTCAAAAGCACTAAAAACCAAGTTACAAACGAGAAAAACAAGAGGAGCGGCGAACACACAACGCCAGTCTCACACAATGATTCTGTGATTCAATATTTATTTACTTTAAAACTCAATAAAATGTTGACATAGAAAACCTGTAAAACCTACTTGTAGTGCACAGAAAATATCGATAAGGGAACTGATAAGGAATCGGATCAATAAGCAGAATCGATGACAGTGTCTACTGTAAAAGCTTTAATTTAATTTGTATTTGAAATTTTTAATGTTTCTGTTTGGCAGCCTTTGCTGGCAGTCATTTGACTTTTTCAGTGCCTCACTCTTATTCTATTGGCCTACTTGTAGATACAAATAGCAAAATATGACATTTAATTCAACTCAATCTGTCAGTTAGAAATTATTAAAATTATGTGATTATTTGGTTAAAATGCACAAATTTGCTCATGATCATAAATTTGGAAATGATTTAAACTTTAAAATCTAAATCATATGCTGGAGAATTTTTTTTTCTTAAGGGTGTTACCATGAATTTTTTGTTTTGGTTTTTTTTTGGGGGGTGTCAGAGGAAGAAAAAAAAAGTAGCAAAACTGATCTCAGTTTATAACGTCAAATGCTTTTTTTCTCCCATATATAAACAAGAGATGAGGAGGTCTACAGTGTCTGGTGAAAGGATAACCATTAATTCATTTTATTTAGAACTACAGCTGGGTATTGATTCAAATTTCAAGAATCGATTCGATTCAGATTCTTAAAATTCAGAATAGATTATTTCGATTCAATTCTGATTCACGTTAGCGCTATTAAAACTGTTTTTGAGCTGTTACTTGTCTAGTTATGCATCATAATACTACTATTATTTTGATATTTGATAGCAAATTAATGAAATCTTGGTAGTTAATAATGATGGCTATAAAGACTGATGGCACGGCCCAATCCCCCATCCCCCTCCCACAATGATACAGTTTTTATTTTACAGACATACTTAAGAGCAGACTTACTGAACAGATCCAGGGAAGCCAAAAGAGGGCACCAGAGGTATCTGGTTCATTGGCCCTGACACAGGTACATTTCTACACCCTTCCATGTTTTGGCCTGATGCCTCGTTTCTTTTGGCTTTAAAGTAAGGCTGTAACAAAGATTTTTTTTTTTTTTTTTTTTTTTTAAGGCTATGGTTTTACTTCACAAAACTGGCCCTCAAAATTCAGGAAATAGTGTTTCAGAGAGTTACTATAATTTTAAAATTTCCCGGTCACTGTCTCCCCTACAAATACTCGCATCTGCAGCGTGGTATGCTGCAGGAGAACTTCTCCCGCAGCTTGCCAGACTGACTTTTCAGTCAGTCTTTTCCACCAACACTCGCTGTGTGGCTGTGTGAAAAGACTGACCAGAGAGTCCACACCAAGGAACCTTTGTGTGCAGTGCAATGGAAAAGGAATGTTATGAGGAACAAAAGAAGAAGAAAAAAAAAACACAACACTACTGTCTGAATTAAACAGCGGATGAGTCTCTTTTCTTGCCTGCAACAGACAAGAGTCCCGGTCACCATGATTGACATCTTTAAATGGCTTTGACAGATATGAATAAATTGCAGACCTGCTTCTAAATCAGAACCAGTGTTTCCACAATCAATTAAGAGAAATGATCAGTTTCACACCCTCGGAAACAGTGCAACAGCCCAACTGCACCGTCATTTTTTTCCAAGGACGCTGTTCCAACGCTGGCAAGAAGTGCACATATATTAATTTGCCATTTTTGAAGAAGAGACCAAATGCTATGTCCATCAAATATTAATGTTTTTGACCTTTTCAACATTATTGATGACCTTTTCAACATTTATTTTATGAACTTAAAGTTTGACAGAAACATGCAAAAAATGACTTTGATATTACCAATATTACAACATAAATATTTTTTTGCCTATTATTTTTGCTTTCAATGCATGTAAAACCACTCAAAATGAGTTTAAATAGAGCTTGCCAATAATGTTTTAGAGATATCAAGCACTATAGCCTCAGGGGGCTCCGCCCCCTCGACCCCGGCAGTGACCCGTGATCATGTAAATTACCCGACACCAGTGGTGGGGACAGCTAACCAAATACTTAGCTTCGATAACCACTAATGAGCTAGCTGAGAAGTTATCTTTTATAACACTAAACCGAGAAACCACCAAAATGATCGGAAACTACAGCTAACCGCTAACTGTCAGTATTGTCTCCACTACACTCTCAGCTACTAACAAGCCGATTTTGTGTT
Organism: Thalassophryne amazonica; assembly: GCF_902500255.1. Taxonomy (NCBI): domain Eukaryota; kingdom Metazoa; phylum Chordata; class Actinopteri; order Batrachoidiformes; family Batrachoididae; genus Thalassophryne; species Thalassophryne amazonica. The sequence goes on from NC_047118.1 coordinate 71,186,527, forward strand.
TAAACACTGCCGGCACTTCTGATAGAGTCAAAGGCGATCACATACCCAAACACAGCCAATGAGTCAACGCTTCAGTCTTTGTGTGCCCTGCCCACTGCTGTAGGGAAGTGTCATTTACCTTGACAGCATACAGAGGTTCAGCAGTGAGGCAGATGTCTTGAAAAGGAAAGCAGGTTTGACTTATGGTTTTGATTTATAGTGAGGAAAATAAGTATTTGAACACCCTGCAATTTTGCAAGTTGTCCCACTTAGAAATCATGGAGGGATCTGAAATAATCATCTTAGGTGCATGTCCACTGTGAGAGACATAATCTAAAAAAGAAAATCTGGAAATCACAATGTATGATTTTTTAAATAATTTATTTGTATGTTACTGCTGCAAATAAGTATGTGATCCCCTACCAACCAGCAAGAATTCTGGGCTCTCACAGACCTGTTATTTGTTCTTTAAGAAGCACTCTTATTCTGCACTCTTTAAGTGTATTAATTGGACCTGTCTGAACTTCTTACCTGCATAAAAGACACCTGTTCACACATTTAATCACACTCCAACCTGTCCACCATAGCCAAGACCAAAGAGCTGTCTAAGGACACCAGGGACAAAACTGTAGACCTGCACAAGCTTGCAAACACCTTGCAAAATCGCAGGGTGTTCAAATACTTATTTCCCTTACAGTATAAATTAAATTAATCCGGATAGAATAACTATATTAATGTCAACTCTTAAAATGTACAAAGTGAAAATATAACACGTATTTGTTCATTTTAATTCACAAATTTTGAAGATTTTAAACACACAGATGTCCAAAGGGATTATGGGTAAGTTGTGATTTGACAACCCTGTGATATAACCAGGCGCCTGTAGATGGCAGTGTTCTATGCATTGTGACCCCAGATATATCACACGGTTGTCGACCTGAATTAGAACTTAGAGTTTTTGGTTTGCAAATGGCTTTTTGTTTTTTACAAATGGAAAGAAAAAAAAAAAAAAAAAAGCCATTTTACAAAACCCATTTATTTGTAAACACCAACACACACGTTACATTAACTTGTGTTGGTTTTTGAATTAGCCGGTATCTGAGCTGCAGGTGGCCTGTGAGGCGGCTGCTTGGGTGGAGCTTTTTGGGTCTTGTCAGACTGGGCGATCAGTGGCAGACCAGGAGCAATCATCAAGGGATCTCTCTGGACAACCGGAGTGTATCGCCAAAGGAACTGGTGATTACGCAGAGTGACACAGCCTGATACATCAACTTGAATCACGTACTGATTGAACTGTCGCACTTTGATGACAATACCGATCCTGTCCCACTTGGTTGGGTGAGTGCTGGTTTGGTTTTGGATGCGGACAGGGTCACCAACTTTTAAGAGGGGTAATGTGCGGGTGTGTTCAGAGAGGCATTAGGCATCACGCATGTGGTGATTGCACAGCGCTTCCTCTCTGACTACAAGCGTCGAATGCCATGTCGGGTGGGGCTGGTATTTACCTGGAAGGATGGGAATGAAATCCCTTATGGGTCTTCCGAAACGGCACATGGCTGGGGAGCGATGGGTATTGCAGTCCGGCATATTACGATATTGCAACATGGCTTTTTGAAATTTGTCAGTGTTCAAAGACCCATCGACTATATTGTCAGTTATCATGCGTTTGACAGTTTTGACACCATCCCATGAGACTGGTCATGATTACGTTGACTATCACAATGGTCGGTGACTAATTTAATAATCAATGTCATCATTTATTTTTTAAGCTTTGTTTTTCCTTTTAAAACTACTGCTGTACTTTCTGCTGCTTTTTCATCTTTGACGAACATGTGCAGTAGTGGTAATTGGGGTCAGCTGCGAAATCACTGGAAAGGTTATGCCCAAATACAACCCCTGGCAATAATTATGGAATCACGGGCCTCGGAGGATGTTCATTCAGTTGTTTAATTTTGTAGAAAAAAAGCAGATCACAGACATGACACAAAACTAAAGTCATTTCAAATGGCAACTTCCTGGCTTTAAGAAACATTGTAAGAAATCAGGAAAAAAAAAAATTGTGGCAGTCAGTAACGGTTACTTTTTTAGACCAAGCAGAGGGAAAAAAATATGGACTCACTCAATTCTGAGTAATAAATTATGGAATAACCCTGGAAATTTTCATCCTCAAAACTAACACCTGCATCAAATCAGATCTGCTCGTTAGTCTGCATCTAAAAAGGAGTGATCACACCTTGGAGAGCTGTTGCACCAAGTGGACTGACATGAATCAAGGCTCCAACACAAGAGATGTCAATTGAAACAAAGGAGAGGATTATCAAAGTCTTAAAAGAGGGTAAATCATCACGCAATGTTGCAAAAGATGTTGGTTGTTCACAGTCAGCTGCGTCTAAACTCTGGACCAAATACAAACAACATGGGAAGGTTGTTAAAGGCAAACATACTGGTAGACCAAGGAAGACATCAAAGCGTCAAGACAGAAAACTTAAATATGTCTCAAAAATCGAAAATGCACAACAAAACAAATGAGGAATGAATGGGAGGAAACTGGAGTCAACGTCTGTGACCGAACTGTAAGAAACTGCCTAAAGGAAATGGGATTTACATACAGAAAAGCTAAATGAAAGCCATCATTAACACCTAAACAGAAAAAACAAGGTTACAATGGGCTAAGGAAAAGCAATCGTGGACTGTGGATGACTGGATGAAAGTCATATTCAGCGATGAATCTCAAATCTGCACTGGGCAAGGTGATGATGCTGGAACTTAAGGTAAAGGCACTGGGGAGATGGCTGTCATTACATCATCAATAAATGCACAAGTTTACGTTGATATTTTGGACACTTTTCTTATCCCATCAATTGAAAGGATGGTTGGGGATGATGAAATCATTTTTCAAGATGATAATGCATCTTGCCATAGAGCAAAAACTGTGAAAACATTCCTTGCAAAAAGACACACAGGGTCAATGTCATGGCCTGCAAATAGTCTGGATCTTAATCCAATTGAAAATCTTTGGTGGAAGTTGAAGAAAATGGTCCATGACAAGGGTCCAACCTGCAAAGCTGATCTGGCAACAGCAATAAGAGAAAGTTGGAGCCAGATTGATGAAGAGTACTGTTTGTCACTCATTAAGTCCATGCCTCAGAGACTGCAAGCTGTTATAAAAGCCAGAGGTGGTGCAACAAAATACTAGTGATGTGTTGGAGTGTTCTTTTGTTTTTCATGATTCCATAATTTTCCTCAGAATTGAGTGATTCCATATTTTTTTCCCTCTGCTTGGTCTAAAAAAGTAACCGTTACTGACCGCCACAATTTTTTTTTCATGATATCTTAGTGTTTCTTAAAGCCAGAAAGTTGCCAACTGAATGAACATCCTCCGAGGCCGGTGATTCCATAATTTTTGCCAGGGGTTGTACATATGACAGAGATAACTCAAAACAACTTTTGCTTTTATTTTATCAAAACGAGCCATACTACTAAAATACAAAATAGGTGAAATGGGGACCGATAATCACGAAATGGGGGTAAAATGTAACGAAATGGAGCAGAGTGAACCAGAATGACTCCAAATACAGTGAGGAAAATAAGTATTTGAACACCCTGCAATTTTGCAAGTTCTCCCACTTAGAAATCATGGAGGGGTCTGAAATTTTCATCTTAGGTGCATGTCCACTGGGAGAGACCTAATCTACAAACAAAAACAAACAAAAGAAAAAAAATCCGGAAGTCACAATGTATTTTTTTTTATATATAATTTATTTGTATGTTACTGCTGCAAATAAGTATTTGATCACCTATCAACCAGCAAGAATTCTGGCTCACACAGACCTGTTAATTTTTCTTTAAGAAGCCCTCTTATTCTCTCACTCTTTACCTGTATTAATTGCACCTGTTTGAACTTCTTACCTGTATAAAAGACACCTGTTCACACAATCAATCACACGCCAACCTGTCCACCATAGCCAAGACCAAAGAGCTGTCTGAGGACACCAGGGACAAAACTGTAGACCTGCACAAGGCTGGGATGGACTACAGGACAACAGGCAAGCAGCTTGGTAGAAGACAACAACTGTAATGATTATTTATTAGAAAGTGGAAGAAACACAAGATGACTGTCAATCTCCCTCGGTCTGGGATTGCATGCAAGATCTCACTTTGTGGGGTAAGGATGATTCTGGGAAAGCTCAGAACTACACAGGAGGACCTGGTCAATGACCTGAAGAGAGCTGGGACCACAGTCACAAAGATTCCATTAGTAACACATGATGCTGTCATGGTTTAAAATCCTGCAGGGCAGCAAGGTCCCCCTGCTCAAGCCAGCACATGTCCAGGCCCGTTTGTATTGTGAGATTTTGGCAAACAACCTCCTTCCCTCAGTAACAGCATTGAAGATGGGTCATGGCTGGGTATTCCAGCATGACAATGACCCCAAACACACAGCCAGGGCAACTAAGGAGTGGCTCAGTAAGAAGCATTTCAAGATCCTGGAGTGGTCTGGCCAGTCTCCTGACCTGAACTCAATAGAAAATCTTTGGAGGGAGCTGAAACTCCAAACCTGAAAGATTTGGAGAAGATCTGTATGGATGAGTGGACCAAAATCCCTGCTGCAGTGTGTGAAAACTTGGTCAAGAACTACAGGAAATGTTTGACTTCTGTAATTGAAAACAAAGGCTACTGTACCAAATATTAACCTTGATTGTCACAGGTGTTCAAATACTTATTTGCAGCAGTAACATACAAATAAATTATAAAAAAAAAAAAAAATCATACATTGTGATTTCCGGATTTTTTTAAGATTATGTCTCTCACAGTGGACATGCACCTAAGATGAAAATTTCAGACCCCTCCAACATTTCTAAGTGGGAGAACTTGCAAATTCGAATGGTATTCAAATACTTACTTTCCTCACTAATTGTTTAGCTTTTGTTTTTTGTGAGATGTGCTCAGTCCATGTCGTAGGGGTAGGTGCGCCATCTGGCGTTCAAGAGATGAAACTTCAATTAATGGATCAGTCTGCTCCAGTTCATTATTATCAGTCCCCATTTCATCCCATTTAGCTAAAAACCTCAATGAAAGTACATAATTGAATCATATCTGGAGTCAGTCTGGGTCAATCTGCCCCATTTTGTTACTTTTCACCCCTATTTCGTGATTATTAGGCTCCATTTCGTATTTTAGTATAGCTGCACTTGGGCAAATTATTCCACCATAGTAAGTTGCTTTTTAGAGGAGTTTGTGCTCTTGTTCCCCTCGTAAAGTGTGGCATTTCTCCCATGCAGCTGGATGTCTCTGTTTTAGATGCTGGAATAAGTTTATTGTGCGGCTGTGTTTTGTTGCAATGGGCTTTAGCCAAACTTTGCAGCGTGCAGTCACTTGTTCCACATCTGTCGCAGCAATCCCAAACCACTGACGAAACTCGCTCTCCTTTAGGGGTTAGCCATGTTTGTTAATGTGTGAAGGAAACTGGAGGGGAGGGTGGAGCTAAGGGAGGTCCTGGGGACAAAAAGGTGCGCCGCAGCAAGAGGAGAAAAAAAAAAACTAATTTTTTTTTATCTTTAAATCGTCCGCAACAAAAACTCAAATTAAAATGGATAAATCACCCAGGCCTACCCGGCGCAACTTCAACTTTGCCACTGATTCATGGACATTGTTCAAGAATCTGCTGATATTGACTGGAATCCATGTGTCCCTCAACTTTAACAAGACTCCCAGTACATACACTGGCCACATAGCATGATGGAACCACCTCCATATTTTACTGTCGGTAGCATGCGATTTTCTTGGAATGCTGTTCTTTTTCTGCCATGCATACTGCCCCTTGTTATGTCCAAATAACTCAATTTTAGTTTCATTAGTCCACAGCACCTTGTTCCAAAATGAAGATAGCTTGTCCAAATGTGCTTTAGCATACCTCAAGTGACTCTGTTTGTGGCGTGTATGCAGAAAAGGCTTCCTCTGCATTACAGCATCATACAGCATCTTTTTGTGCAAAGTGCGCTGTATAGTTGAACGATGCACAGCTCCAGCAAGATCATGTTGTAGGTCTTTGGAGCAGGTCTGTGGGTTGACTATGACTGTTCTCATCATCCTTCACTTCAGCTTATCTGAGAGTTTTCTTGGCCTGCCACTTCAGGCTTTAACTAGTACTGTGCCTGCAGTCTTCCATTTCCTCACTATGGAAACTGACAGCTGAAATCCCGGACATAGCTCTTTGTATCCTTCCCCTAAACCATGATATTGAACAATCTTTGTTTTCAGGCCATTTGAGAGTTGTTTAGAGGCTCCCATGTTGCCACTCAATAGAAGAGATTCAAAGAGGGGAAACATTTGCAAATGGCTACATTAACCCTCTGGGGCCGATGCCGTTGTATACGACAGCTAAGACCAAGCATTACTAAATTATAAATAACTTGAATGATATGAAATAGAAACTTACTTATTTTTTGCTGAAACTTTAACTCAGCGGACTTGCAAGCCAGCCATCAGCCATCTTTGTACTCCACATAGAAAATGTGTGATGACGTGCGCAATGTGAGTGTCCAATCGGAATTGGTTCACCGTCATATGGTTTTCAAAATCCAGTCGTAGGGCGCATTTACCTCACGTGAAAAGCCAAAGATCGCTTTCAGGAGTGATATGTTACTAGTTGGCCCGTTTGAATAGCCCCCTGGGTGCTCCAATGAGTACATACTATTAGTACATACTCAGTGTGCCCTGTGTCATTACGCACAGTGATCAGTGAAAGCAGGAGCACACGGAGAGTCACAGAATGTTACTGGATAACTCTGTTGCTTTCTCTGCGTAAAGCACTGTTTACCATATCAATGGACAACAAAACGCATAGACCATTTTGTATATATTGTTCAAAATGTGCATTTGTGTTTGTTTGAACCTTTTTGTTGTACAGACTTTAACACAAGACCTCAAATTACCTTTTATTAAGTGTTTAATTTAAAATATTATGGAAAACACTGGATACCTTTTTTCATTCAGGACCACACACAAAAGTTCCTTATTTTCTTACATTATTTTTAAAAATAAAAAAGTAGCATTTGTGCTTTTTCCCTTTTTTGCTGGTCACAAAAATGATCTGAAACATTTGACTTGCTGATCCATGGCTTTAAAAAAAATTCTATATATATATACGAGGGCTGTCAATAAAGTAACGGTCCTTTTTATTTTTTTCAAAAACTATATGGATTTCATTCATATGTTTTTACGTCAGACATGCTTGAACCCTCGTGCGCATGCGTGAGTTTTTCCACGCCTGTCGGTGACGTCATTCGCCTGTGAGCACTCCTTGTGGGAGGAGTCGTCCAGCCCCTCGTCGGAATTCCTTTGTCTGAGAAGTTGCTGAGAGACTGGCGCTTTGTTTGATCAAAATTTTTTCTAAACCTGTGAGACACATCGAAGTGGACACGGTTCGAAAAATTAAGCTGGTTTTCAGTGAAAATTTTAACGGCTGATGAGAGATTTTGAGGTGATTCTGTCGCTTTAAGGACTTTTCACGGTGCGAGACGTCGCGCAGCGCTCTCAGGCGGCGTCATCAGCCTGTTCAAGCTGAAAACCTCCACATTTCAGGCTCTATTGATCCAGGACGTCGTGAGAGAACAGAGAAGTTTCAGAAGAAGTCGGTTTCAGCATTTTATCCGGATATTCCACTGTTAAAGGAGATTTTTTTAATGAAAGACGTGCGGAAGGGTCCATGCGTCGGGACGCAGCCGCCGCGACGCTCCGCCACAGGAAAAACACCTCTGTTGAAAGCCTTAAGGACAAGTTGGAACATGTCCTGCCTGTTAAACAATTTCTCATATACTCACTCCACTGAAAGCCATCAAAAGCCGCCTGGATTTTACAAATGGTTATCAACACGGAGGTGTTTTTCCTGTGCCGCCGCACCGCGTCGGCTGCGTCCCGACGCGCGGATCCGTCCGCACGTCTTTCATTAAAAAAATCTCCTTTAACAGTGGAATATCCGGATAAAATGCTGAAACCGACTTCTTCTGAAACGTCTCTGTTCTCTCACGATGTCCTGGATCAATAGAGCCTGAAATGTGGAGGTTTTCAGCTTGAACAGGCTGATGACGCCGCCTGAGAGCGCTGCGCGACGTCTCGCACCGTGAAAAGTCCTTAAAGCGACAGAGTCACCTCAAAATCTCTCATCAGCCGTTAAAGTTTTCACTGAAAACCAGCTTAATTTTTCGAACCGTGTCCACTTTGATGTGTCTCACAGGTTTAGAAAAAATTTTGATCAAACAACGCGCCAGTCTCTCAGCAACTTCTCAGACAAAGGAATTCCGACGAGGGGCTGGACGAATCCTCCCACAAGGAGTGCTCACAGGTGAATGACGTCACCGACAGGCGTGGAAAAACTCACGCATGCGCACGAGGGTTCAAGCATGTCTGACGTAAAAACATATGAATGAAATCCATATCGTTTTTGAAAAAAATAAAAAGGACCGTAACTTTATTGACAGCCCTCGTATATCCCATCCGAACTCTGCTTTTGTGATGCACCGCACCCATATTTCATGGTGTGCATTCAAAAAGCATTTTTCATTTTACCCTTTGTGATAAAGTCAAAGCACTGTACAACACACATTCACTCCTTTTGAGTCAATTTTATGTAACGCAATGTTGAAATAGCCTCAGCCGTATGAGCATAAATCTACGAAACAGAATGTGACCTTTTGACCTCTTAAAATAGGTCAAAGTTTGCCATCTTTGAACTTGTCCAAGGTCTGTGTCCCAAGAATGTTCCCTGTGAATTTGAAGACTCTGGCAGTAATATGACTGGACTTAACCCTGGTTCTGCCATTGTGTTTATCAGTAGGCCCCCTTCCCCATGCCGGCATGTTAGGCATCCCCAGCCTGTCTGTGTACCATGCTGTATTACAACACAGTGAAAATTTGTGTGCAGGAAAAACAGCCAAATCTCCCCAATGTAAGACACAATCCCCCATATGAAAGCCATAATAAATCAGTAGAAAAGAATGTAGAATGCAATCGTGATCTTACGCCCTATAGTCCTATTCAGTAATTATCCTGATACGGAGAAAATGGAGAACCGTCATGCATATATAGAAGAATATGACTTACCCTTCCGAAAATACTTTCCTGAAATATGAGCGATGTCATTATTCAACCAAGTATATAATTTGCAAGGACTATGCAAATCTGTCATGGAAATGGGTGGCCCTGAAAAAGGCCGTCGGGGGTATACAATCACATGATCCTAAACGAAAACTGGATAACCGGTGTCCTCATCTCCACCACCTCTCCTCTCCATGGGCCTCTCTCATGAACTGCGGACCTTTTGGCTCCAACATGTCATTCATCCAGTGTACATCTTCGAGTTCTGCAGGCTCCAGTTTGTCATCATCTGACTTAGTCCATGGGCCAAGCAGGTTTTTGGTACCACTTAAGGAGAAAAAAAAATGAGACTTAGAATCCAGCCTCAGTGTATCATGGCCTACATAAAAATGTATGATAGCCATCCCAGGGTGGTAGCTGTAGCCAGGTAGGGATCAATCAAAAGTGTGAAAATTATTGTTTGGGTTAATAAGGTTCTAAAAAGGAATAGTTTGCACCATCTGTCATGCTTAGTTATGTTACAGGGTAACATATGTCACATGTCATAGACTTCAATGGATGCTGACCTTGTTTGACCTTTACTTTGGAGACAAAGCATTCAACACAGTCAAAACTATCCCATTTATTGATCCTTTTATTTCAACCAATAATTTGCATCTTTTTTTTTTGCTGAAATTGGAGCAACATTAAATTTTGACCCCTGTACAAACTGAAATTGTCCATTGTCAACATTTTTGCTGTTTTTACCCAATAACATTCCATCATAGATAGTCCAAACTATACCTTTTTGGAATTGTTATGATTAGGCAAATAATGTGATGTAGTTTTCAACATGACTGGAGCATTTTTAAAGTTTGACCTCTGTGTAATTATTCACTGACCCCTATCTGGCTACAGCTACCACCTTGGGATGGCTATCATACATTATTGTGTAGGCCATGATACACTGAGGCTGGATTCTAAGTGTGTTTTTTTTTTTCCCCCCTTAAGTGGTACCGATTAGGTCAAAATTCATGACTGGCTCATGGACGAACTCTGAACCCAGGATATCAACATCAGAATTCTCTGTCATGAAGATTTCCCTGAATCCATTCAGGGATCATTTGATCATTGCTAAAGAATTCAATTTTATATAACTATCAATATAGATTTCGGAAAAATCACTCAACATATATGGCCCTGATTGAATTGATGGATAGAATTTATGCTGCCTTAGATAACAACAAAATTGGAATTGGTGTGTTTTTACACCTTTCGAAAGCATTTGATACAGTAAATCATAAAATCTTGCTTTCTAAATTAAATAAATATGGATTTAAAGCTGTTTATAAATGACTTAGTAATTATTTATTAGAAAGAAAACACTATGTTTTTATGAATTTGAAATCTGAAATTAATTCTACTGATTGTGGAGTTCCTCATGGTTCGATTTTGGGACCACTTTTATTTATAATATATATTAATGATTTTGCATCCGTTTCTGCCACAACATTTCCATTGTTGTTTGCTGATGACACTACTCTTCATTTCCAGCAAAGATATACATGGCTTGGTTAAAAGCTTAAATAATGATCTCTTGAATTATTCAATTTGTTTCAAAGTTAACAAATTATTGTTAAATATAAATAAGGGAAATTTTATGTTATTTGTTGGCAATAAAAAAATGTAATCATGATCAAATTAAAATTTACATAGAGAATGAAGAAATATCAAGGGTCTCCTTCTATATGTTTCTTGGGTGTATGGATGGATAACAAATTGTGTTGGAAAGAAGATATCGAATATGTTTGTAAAAAAATAACTAAGTCAATTGGAATAATAAGCAAAATAAGATATGTACATTACAAATGTCTTAACATTATATTACAGTTTAGTTTATCCTTATTTGGTTTATTGTGATGTTGTATGGGGAAGCGCCTTTGCAACTTATATAAACAAAATTTTTCTTTTGCAGAAAAAAAATTTGTATTTTCCTGACCTGTATATTTGTCTTCAGAGCGCTTCATGATATTAGTTGGCCTTTTTTATTAAATATTTTGTGTTATTATGGTGTTAAATCTTGGAATAATACAGTACTTCTTTTAAATCCATCCATCACCTTATGCCGCGTTCACACCGGGTGCGACCGGACGCCACATATTCGCTTCAGTCGCATGGCAATGGACACGCGGCATCGGACGCGCCACCTTCACCCGGTGTGTCGCTCTGCTTTCGCCGCCCCAGTGCGTCATCAAATAGGAGGAGCTTCCATTCCGCTCGCCGGCTCCGGTTGTCAGTCAAGTTAACATGACGGACCTTGATCACAAGGAGCGAGTTGTTGTGGAAAGCTCCCGATTCCGGGAGTATCATCATTTGCTGAAGGAGCTGCGTCTGGATGATGGCCGCTTTCAGCGGTGCTTCTGCCAATGCAGGACCCAGTTTGAGGACCTCAGTCCCGTTCACACGCGCACATGTAAACAATAAAAAAAAAAAAATTAAAAAAAAAAAAAAAAAAAAAACCTCCGCTCCCCCTGCTGTGAGGCTGCGCCTCGCTCTTCCCCCCAAAAACTGTCATAATTGTGTTTAGAAACCAGTCACCATTTGTTTTATTATGCATCTGTGTAGTTAATAAGTAAAATAATCTTCACGGATGATTCGCTTGCACGCGCATGTAAAAGAAAGAAAGAAAGAAACTCCGCTCCCCCTCGTGCGGGGCTGCTGCTCGCTCTTCCCCCCCAAAACTCTGTCATAACTGTGTTTAGAAACCAGTCACCATTTGTTTTATTATACATCTGTGTAGTTAATAAGTAAAATGATCTTCATGGACAATTCGCTCGCGTGCGCACGTAAAAAAAAAGAGAGAGAGAAAGAAACTCTGCTGCTGGGGCTGCTGCTCGCTCTTCCCCAAAAAACTCTGTCATAAATAGGGATGGGTATTGATAAGGTTTTATCGATATCGATGCCATTATCGATTCTGCTTATCTATCCGATTGCTTATCGATTCCCTTATCGATACCACGTGAATTTTGTACTAAAAGTAGGCTTTACAGGTTTTCTATGTATTTCCTTGAGTCTTAAAATAAATAAATATGAAAATAGTCACTGTATCCTTGATCTCTGGACATAAATAAAAATAAACAAAACTGTTTCGCTTTGAAGTTATTAATTCAGAGTGAATTCTATCGTTCTATCTTGACTTGTCAGAGAGCCGCGCATCGTTTGGAGCTGTGTGAACAGAACGGAGGATGATTCTCTTTTCTTTCTCGCAACAAGACAGGAGTCCCAGTTAGTAACTTTAATCCGCACAAAAGTGAATCACAACTCATATTCAGGGATGAAAGTGGTGAAAAACAAAAAAAGCTAAAACCCAAAATTACCCCCCAACACCACCTGCACGAAAATGTCTGAATTCTAGAAGCTCTGAAATGCAATCTGGGACTATTCCAGACAATAAACTGGAGTGAGTGCTGAATCCATTTAGATGAGAAAAAAAAAATACAACTTTCCCTATTCAAATTCATTCCAGTAGTATTCTGCTCATACTAGGATGCAGCAGTTTTCTAGTTTGGCAGATAGTTCTGGAGGAAATCACTGAAGAAATTAACAAACTGAAAATATGGTTTGACCGAAACAAACTGTCATTAAACTTAAATAAGACAGGGATGAAATGGAGGTGTGAGAGTCACTAGGTGTTCACAGGAAACATTTATTTCTGTATGCATTTATTTATTTGTTAGTTGCTATTATATATTTTTTGTTGTGTTTCTATTCAGGTTCTTTTTGTCTCTTTCTCTAAAATTGTATATAATAATCATTAGATTATTAATATATAAACAAAAATAAATTTAAGGAATATTACAATTTGAAAACAAATGCACCCCAACATGATGACAACTGCAATTGCTAAATGCTAACTTTTAACATTGAAAAGGCCATAGACATGCTAACATGTTAGCATCACTCCCGTTTTTAAGTTATAAAATACATCTATCAACTGTTTCAGAAGACCATAACAGGTTGGTTTAACATAGAAAAGGTAAATAATACTCACAGATGTATGCTCTTTATGGTTTTAGTGGGGGAAAATTAAGCGAAAGAAAGAAATAAACGAAGCAATCGACCGAAGCAATCTGCGAACCACGCATCGATTGGTTCAAGGTTCAAAGCAAAGCCGCGCTACAGAAAAGTTGATTAAGGACCCGCTGCAGGGTCTGTAATCAACGTAGAGAAATGATCATTTTCCTGACAAACACCCGACAAAACAGCAGCGACTCTGAAGGACCGATAACAGAATCATTAAGCACAAAGCTTACTGATGTCGGTGGATCGAATCATTTCTTAACGATACCCGAAAGGAACCGGTTCGATACCCATCCCTAGTCACAATTGTTTTTAGAAACCAGTCACCATTTGTTTTATTATACATCTGTGTAGTTAACAAGTAAAATAATCTCCACGGACAATTCACTCGCGCGTGCACGGGGGGGGGGGAAAAAAAAAAAAAAAAAAAAAAAACTCCGCTCCCGCTGCTGTGGGGCTGCTGCTCGCTCCAAAAACTGTCATAATTGTGAAATAAAGGACAAAAGAGACATAAGTCCTGCTCACAGGCTGCTACCAGAGACAGGACATGTTCACATCTTCAGTCAAACTCCAGACATCTTCACGTCACTACATATTCAGTCCCTGATTGGTCATCGCTGTGCGACAAGATGAAAAAGTTCAACTTTTTCAACTTGGGGAGGAGGGCAATGCGACGTGATGCAATATCGCGCCACAAACGCAGCAATCGCTCAAAACCACTTCACTCGTGTCGCTTCATTTGCATCCATTGCGTCGCGCTGCGTGACTTGGCACTAAAACGCGTCCTTACATAGGGATTACATGGCAACCTGTCGCTGCTGTTGTCGCGTTGCGCCCAGTGTGAACGCGGCATTAAACAGATACAAAAGTCAAAATCAAAGCTCCAATATGAGTATTTATAATGTCAATATATGACTTGGTTTTGATTGATTTACACGTTTACACTTTATGAATTGATATAATCCTTTTGTTTATTGTTGTGACATTTTTGTTTTTGTTGGGAGAGGGTCTTTGATAAGCCTCTTTGGCTTCTACCTCTCCCTTGCACAGTATTCTCGTATTTTTTCTTTTTATTCTTACTTTATATATATATATCTGGGGGAAAAAAACGATTCATGTCTGAATCGAGATTCTTATTTATTATGATTCTGAATCTATCCAAAATGTCCAAGAATCGATCTTTAAAAACTTTTTTTTTCTGCCAGCAAACTCCGAACGAGCAAAGCAGATAAGCAAATTTACATCTAGAATCACTTGATTAACCTTGTAAAGCTGCATTTTCTTAAACATTTTTAAGTAATATAACTATTTCTCAGAGCTCTTTGAATCTAAAATCGATTCTGAATCGAATCGTCACCCCAAGAATCGGAATCAAATTGAATCATGAGTTGTTGTACGATTCACATCCCTAATATATATATATATATATATATTTGTAAATTGTGATATTCATTGTGTGCTAAATAAATGAAATGAATAATTCCCTATTCCCTGGTTCTACGTTGTCAAGTATGCTGTCTTAGTCAACCGTATCTGCAATCGCCGCCATGATTCAATCGCTTTTTCTGTTCTCACGCATGTGGTCAGACAACCCCCTGTTTTGCGGGGAGAGACTTGTCTAACTGAGCAAAACAAGCATTAGACCTGGAAGTATGTCTGATGCATGCATGAGGATTGGGCTTCAGGTAATCCTTGGCGTTCAATGGTTATAACACTGGTTCTGAGGGTACGCTCCCAACACTAAATACAGCAGACCGGCAGCCAATGAAAGTTTCTCTGGGGAGCAATATTTAGAGGACCGGCAGGGAGCGTAATACATGGCGGTCCGCTACATATCGAAGACCGGCAGCACCAGAGTTAAGCTGAGCGTAGAAAGACAGATGCAAGGCCTTCGCAATACTCGAGAGCCATATTTTGGCCTCGGGTAAAAATGTAATATATATATACGAGGGCTGTCAATAAAGTTACGGTCCTTTTTATTTTTTTCAAAAACTATATGGATTTCATTCATATGTTTTTACGTCAGACATGCTTGAACCCTCGTGCGCGTGCGTGAGTTTTTCCACGCCTGTCGGTGACGTCATTCGCCTGTGAGCACTCCTTGTGGGAGGAGTCGTCCAGCCCCTCGTCGGAATTCCTTTGTCTGAGAAGTTGCTGAGAGACTGGCGCGTTGTTTGATCAAAATTTTTTCTAAACCTGTGAGACACATCGAAGTGGACACGGTTCGAAAAATTAAGCTGGTTTTCAGTGAAAATTTTAACGGCTGATGAGAGATTTTGAGGTGATTCTGTCGCTTTAAGGACTTTTCACGGTGCGAGACGTCGCGCTGCGCTCTCAGGCGGCGTCGTCAGCCTGTTCAAGCTGAAAACATCCACATTTCAGGCTCTATTGATCCAGGACGTCGTGAGAGAACAGAGAAGTTTCAGAAGAAGTCGGTTTCAGCATTTTATCCGGATATTCCACTGTTAAAGGAGATTTTTTTAATGAAAGACGTGCGGACGGGTCCGCGCGTCGGGACGCAGCCGCCGCGACGCTCCGCCACAGGAAAAACACCTCTGTTGAAAGCCTTAAGGACAAGTTGGAACATGTCCTGCCTGTTAAACAATTTCTCATATACTCACTCCACTGAAAGCCATCAAAAGCCGCCTGGATTTTACAAATGGTTATCAACACGGAGGTGTTTTTCCTGTGCCGCCGCACCGCGTCGGCTGCGTCCCGACGCGCGGACCCGTCCGCACGTCTTTCATTAAAAAAATCTCCTTTAACAGTGGAATATCCGGATAAAATGCTGAAACCGACTTCTTCTGAAACTTCTCTGTTCTCTCACGACGTCCTGGATCAATAGAGCCTGAAATGTGGAGGTTTTCAGCTTGAACAGGCTGATGACGCCGCCTGAGAGCGCTGCGCGACGTCTCACACCGTGAAAAGTCCTTAAAGCGACAGAATCACCTCAAAATCTCTCATCAGCTGTTAAAATTTTCACTGAAAACCAGCTTAATTTTTCGAACCGTGTCCACTTCGATGTGTCTCACAGGTTTAGAAAAAATTCTGATCAAACAACGCGCCAGTCTCTCAGCAACTTCTCAGACAAAGGAATTCCGACGAGGGGCTGGACGACTCCTCCCACAAGGAGTGCTCACAGGCGAATGACGTCACCGACAGGCGTGGAAAAACTCACGCATGCGCACGAGGGTTCAAGCATGTCTGACGTAAAAACATATGAATGAAATCCATATAGTTTTTGAAAAAAATAAAAAGGACCGTAACTTTATTGACAGCCCTCGTATATATATATTTTTTTTTTTTTTACAGAAAATGTTCTTTATTGTGACAGACATCGTTATCGGGTTATGAAATTGCTAATATTGTGATATGATATTTTTTGTCATTTCACACAGCTCTCCTCCATAGCATATGTAAATATGGGAATAGAAAGAGACAAAAACATGACCTCTTCAAGAGAGATGATCATGTTAAAGAAAAAACGCCTTAAAGTGACTCTCTACAGCTGTCAGGTATAATGAGCCTCACACCCGAAGCAGTGAAGTAAAGAGAACAAAAACTGTCACCCGTTCTTTTTTCCTCCACAACCAACACACAATGCAAGTGGGGGGGCCGTTCGTCCTGACAATAGACAAAGCTCTGCCAACCCCAGTACGCCATTAGGTCGCATTCAAAAGCATGCATCTGAGGACCGCAACAGTGACTAGAAGGAAGCCTTGCCACCATGAAAAACCTTTCATTTGATGTCTATTTGCAGCAGAGTGGAACTGTAACAAGTACGCACAGATAGTGGCCACAAGTGGACAGATTTTGTACTTTTTTTAAAAACATGCACACTATTCAGAATATATCTTGGTCAAAAATAAAAAGAATAATCTGCTCTACAAACCACATAACCTACATATCTTACATTTGCCTTTAAGTGGCACAGGTCTGATATTTTTAGCTGTGTGATCATGCCAAACCAGATTGTTATATCAGAGTTGGGCCACTTGCATATGTTGTTTTACAGATATGACCTCTGGCAATGTGAAAGTTAGTAGAGGCAAATTAAACAGAGGTCACTTGCAAATGACAATGCAAACCGTTGATGAAATGCCTTCAGCTAAGCCACAATAACAATACAACCCATGTTAATGTACAACATTGTGGCAGCCAGTGTGCTTCTCAATGGCAGCGGCCATCGGAGTCACCACTTATGTCATGTAAAGCTGCCACTTAATACATCGAACATCTAAGAAAATAAAAAGATATGTACAGGGTTCTTCCCAGAAACCTTTAGTATCTGCTCGATCCCACAGCAGACAGCATTGACTGAGTCGGCTGTGCACCCATCTCTGTACACTTGGATCCGGCATGCCTCAACCCCAGACGACGCGGCAATCGCTGCGCCACGTACAGGCTATATATATATATATATATATATATATATATATATATATATATATATATTCACAGGGATTTCGTCCTGTGTACACACAACATGAATAGTTCGTGAATAAATTGAGCACTGTGATGCTAATAAAAGTGAAAAAGGACTTTCAGCTTTTAAAATAAGTTATTTTTCATTTTGTTGGTGGCGGGACAAAGTACAAGTACATACAAGTAATTTCCACGATAAGGAACGTAAGTATTTTCAGACATCATCTTCCAAAACAAGCCGGTCTTATGTGGATAACTTTTCATGAGGTTGTGTTGATGAATCTGGCTGTAAGGATGCAAAAGTTCAGATTAAATTACTTTTATCTACTCAGAGTGCTGTGTTGTAAAGTTCTAGCGTCTGCTGTATTAATTAGCTCCGTACACCGGTTATGTCCATTTCTTGAAACAGTACAGTGTTTACAGAAAACTTTTTGAAAATGACAAAAGATTATCTAGGGAAAGTCCCATTTCTGTGTGTGTGTGTGTGTCCTCTCATGGCTGCTGTTGCCTCCTCTGGTCATAATGCAATGAAAAATTATTGGTTCCAGCTACTTTTATCTCATTTTACCTGTGTACTTTTGCTACCGTCTCGTTAAGTTGCATAATTCAAAGCAAAGCTTGTCACATGAAGTACTCCTCCAATCTTCAAAGCACTCTTCACACCTCTGAATCAATGCTTTATGTACTAACTAAGCTGCAATACATAGTTATCAACTGATAACCTTAGACATCAAAGTAGCGGTAGATAATCCACTGTATTACCAAGCATCTGTGCTGCTAAGCTGAAGTTTTTCCTATCGTGATCTCAGTGAAGCACTCTTCGAAGGTTTGATTCGAAACACCTCTGGCAGGCTGAAATCAAAAGAAGCCATCAACAGAAAAACAAAGCTATGATACCTAGTAGTTATTGACTGATAATGTCAGATAACAAGGCAATGTTAAATAACAGTGTGTTAGCAGATGTGCTGCTACCCAGACAACTTCAAAGTGATTTTTAAAGCATTTCCATTCTTCAAATACATTAGCCTATATACATTAGCCTAACACAGTAATAATAACTGACTGAAGAGCAGCCTGAACAACTTGCAGCAGTTATATGCCTGTGATCATTAAAATACACTGATTAGTAGCATCCAACAGATGAGGTTCAGAGTGAGTGGGAGGGGAGAGGGAGAAGGAGAAGGAGAGAGGGGAGAGGAGAAGGTTGAACTGAAACCCGGGCACATGCCTGTTATTATTGGTTATATCTGAGGTGCTACTAAAATTATGTGCACATAAAAAGGCACTCCAAATGCACCAGAAGCCACCAAAATAGTGCCCTTTTTTCCCCCAAAGGTTCCAGGGGAGCATGCCCCTTGGCCCTGCTAAATTTGCCATGGCTTTGCTGCACCTGCTGCCACCTATTCATCTAAAATTGCCACCCATTATGTAATTTGTGGAACAACCTGTGCAGCAATGAATCAAGATGAAACTCATGGGTACTTACTGCTTCCAGATACACCAAACATGTCAACTTTACATTTCCTATAATGGCAACATAACAGAAAAAAAAAACCCACACAACTTTAAAATCTCCTGCTTTTCCCAATATTTACTAGAAAGCACGGTTTTAGGGCAACATTTTTTTAAAACGTGTTACTCATGGATGGAAGAATGCAACTTCTAACAAAGGAAAAACATGATCATTTATATCTAAAAGGCTATTTGAGGTAGACTCCCCTACTGGCACATTCTGGTTCAGGTCTCAGGATACCACCCTTATGACTGCTCATACATAACGCACAGACCGAGTTGGGCTTAGTTATGTTTTCTGTACCGTCTGTTTGAAATAGACAGAAGAGAGTCAACTTTCACTCAGTGAATATAAAGGAAATGCAAAGTCTGTATGTGTATGGTACAATACACAAACTAGGGATCGGTATCGGGTTCCGATACGAGGTAATTCACATATCGGAAAATACTGATCCAACCTGCGACATTTTCCGATACCGGAGATGAGCCACTGTGAATCCTCTCAACTGCTGTTTTTTGCTCTCTGATTGTTTACTGCCGAGCAGGAGGAGGAGAGGAGGGTGGAGGTTTTCTGAAGCCAGGCTGTTTGAGCTCTCTTCCACAGTGTTCTAGCTGCAGTTAGCGGCAAATTTCTGCTTGGCTTTCGGGTTAAAATTGTCTGTTCGTTGAGCACGAATTTTCTGAAAAATTAACTGAATTGTTGCTGAAAATGTGTGCTAAAAAGTTAGCCACTTCAATGTCCCGAAGCTGTAAAATGCCAGCTCAGAGTGTAGCTGAGGACAGCAAACAGAGATTCTGTCCGCTGAACAGAAAAGTCTCCATTAAAATCCTACGCGAGCATCGACGATGATACATTTATTTTACAGTTGAAAGGCTTCACGTTTCCAAAAAGTTCTCCATTTACACAGCACAAAAACCGCTGTTTGAGAGGAAGAAAAAAAGATGGAAGGAGAGAAAAAGAAAGTGAGAGAGAGAAAGAGAGAGCAAGACTCTTTAAGTCTATAAAAATAAGGCTATAAAAGTCCATAAAAAAATAAAAGTACTTAATTCCTTCACCAAAACATCAAATCTAGGCTTTCATCTTAGATACACCTTCTGGCAAATTGTAGCTCAACTTTAGGCGTTTTTCCACTACACAAAAGTAGCACTACTCGGCATGACTCTACTCTTCCATTATAGTACCTGGTACCAGATGCTTTTTTTTTTGGTACCTGCTCAGAAACGGTTCCAAGCGAGCCGAGTCAATACTAAAATGTGACGTCAACAGGCTGGCGGCCACTGATTGGTCAGAGAATGTTGTCACTGGACGAGTCATGAGCGCGCTGTCCAAGACGAGAATCAAACCCGCCATTTTTAAATACTCGCAACGGTGTTACAGAAACCGGGTTTTTCTTCGTTTCATGGCGAGATTTTTTTTTACTCGCACAAAACCACACCGTGGTCTGTGCATACGTTGCGGACGTTTCTGTGTTTGGTGGCGGAGGAGAAATTACACAGAAGTGAATGAAGCAATCCGAAATGCTACTCCAGAAGACACTGCACACTACACCTGGCTAAATCTTTACAAAGACGCTGGAATAATTATGTCTAAACTGAGATTTTATCAAATGGTATTTAACTTAAAAAGGTTTAGTCACTTCAGTGATAGCACCATTACATCACGGAATTCTGGCTATACGAGGGTTAGGGTTTGATGAGATGTAACATTTTACCACAAACTATTGTACTGTGGTGTATAATTCTGCTGGATAACTTATACCAAACCAGAAGTAATTTATTCAGATATTCTGAACAACCAGTTTTGCTGTCTGTTTACTTCCATTTACATTTATGTTACCATTAAATGTAAAATTTATTTTACTACTGGATTATGCTTAAACAGCTTTTCAAACTGTTAGCATTTAATTTAAATCATTAAACCCTGGTAACTTTTACAAATCAAATTGATGTTACACAAAAGTGGAGACATTTTAGCAAAAAGTACAAAAGTTTATTCAAAATTCACAGTGAAACATAACCGGTGTATAACGTGTAGGCAAATGATGACAAAGGTGTCCCATTCCGTGGCATCAGCTTTTGTAGCTGTGACTCTGAAAAATCATCTGAAACACACACATACAGCATACATATCTTAATTAGTGCTGTCAGGTTATTAAAAAATAATGTAATTGACTACAGGGTTTGTGATTAGTTAATCTAAATGTGTGTGTTTGGGGCATTTAATAATCTGGTAAAAAAAAAAAAAGGATCTGGGTTATTTATGTTACACCAAGGAGGTATTAAACAAGCTGTGATGTAAATTGATCTTAAACTAGGAGAACTGTCTAATTCTAATTTGGATGGGTTAAATGCAGACAAATCTCATTGTATGTATAATGTGTACAATGACAATAAAAGGCTATATTATATAGAATGTCTATAAAAACAGAATTGTGTGAGTTTGGAGACTGAGTCTGCACCATATGACTCCTTTAATAATAGATTTCATATTTAAATCTGTCCACTGAACATTAAAATCTGGATGAAAAACAAATCAAACTTTTAATGGGTTTTAAGCCTGTTCAAGTTCACTGACTACGTTAATTAACGGTCATTAAAACTGAATCAACATTTTGTGCATGAACGTCAGTAAACGCCCAAACACAGAGATTTAACAATAAGTTATCAAAGCAAGTTACTTTGGTATGAAAAGTATTGACGTCTAACATGTTTATTGCTCTCAGAAACGAGTCTATTTACAGACAAAGTCACTGACTTCAAAACAAAATGGAGCAAAGTGTGACTGAAGGCATGATAGGTGCTGTAATTATTTAATCTAAATTAACGCTTTATTTTGACAGCTGCAATTCTAATACTTAATAGTG
This sequence comes from Thalassophryne amazonica, assembly GCF_902500255.1. Lineage (NCBI taxonomy): Eukaryota > Metazoa > Chordata > Actinopteri > Batrachoidiformes > Batrachoididae > Thalassophryne > Thalassophryne amazonica. The sequence goes on from NC_047118.1 coordinate 71,208,462, forward strand.
ACAGCCTGCAGTTATTTATGAGCTACTTAGGAAGCTAACGATTAGCTTACCGTCATGTTTTGTCTCTTTTGCAGCTTGTATCTTCTTGTCTTCATATTGTTGTATGACTTCCCAAAGTCTTCTGTACTTTTCAAGCGTGTTTCGTAGGGGAGCCGGGGGGAGAGGAAAAAAAAAAAAAAAGATTCACATCCGAATCGCGATTTTTATTTATTAAGATTCTGAATGTGAATCTGAATAAGATTCTGATTCAAAATGTCCAAGAATAGATTTTTAAAAAGCATTTGTTTAAACATTTTCTTACTTACTCGCTGCGTGTACTGTTTGTCAGGCAACGGCCTCCGTACTACGGCATCCCCGCTAGGGGAGGGTCCGGTGTGCTTCAGACATTCGTGAGCTGCAGCTTAGCATGGCAGACAAAGAGCTAATTCAGCCAGCACCGTCTTTGCTGAAGGCAAATGTTTGGGTGCATTTTGGATTTTATTATTTGTTGCGTAAAATGAAAGTCAAGTACTTCGGAAACACTTCATATCCATAAGCCCACATGCTACGCCATCACCCGGAGCTAAAAGAAGCGGAGCAGTGGTCTCTGCCGACAACTGACCAGCGCACACTCCATCACTTCACTAAACAGCCAGCCAACTCTGAACGAGCAAAGCAGATAAGTAAATTTACAGCTTTAGAATCACTTGATTAACCTTGTAAAGCTGCATTTTCTTAAACATAAACATTTTTTAAGTAATATAACTATTTCTCAGAGCTCTTTCAATCGAAAATCGATTCTGAATCGAATCGTCACCCCAAGAATCGAAATCGACTTGAATCGTGAGTTGTTGTAAGATTCACATCCCTAGTGTTTCGTCTCACCGCCAGCAGCTTTCTCATAAAAACTCACAGAGCAGTAAATACACGGAGTCCAACATTGTTTAGGTTTGTGTTGCGTATAAAATGACGTCAATGCAGTCTGCTCTGCTGACCCTGCCCATGTTGTGGAGGTTCTATTTATAGTGGAAAAAGACGCACCTGGAACCAGACCGAGTAGAGTCAAGTCGAGCTGAGTAGTGCTACTTCTGTGTTGTGGAAAAGTGCCTTTTCAAGGCTCCTTTAAAAGAAAATCCTCATATAAAATCAACAATAATGCTAATAATAATAATATTAAGGTAAACAGAGCCCCGATATTGGATTGAAAAAGTATCAGTATCGGCAGATATCCAAATTCAGGTATCGGGATCGGAAGTGAAAAATTGTGGCTCGGTGCATCCTTAACACAAACTACTATTCTGAAGGTCACACATCCGAGCACAATACCAGCTGGCCAGGATGGATTTTTAAGTTGTGCACATTGTAATTTGATATGATTTTCTTACATTGTAGCAACTGTTTCAATTCAAAAGCAAATAACACTTGCAAATATACACTGGATCTCTATGGTATAACAAGACACCAGCCATGTGTTTTCGCACCAGTGAGGCACTTGACGCAGAAGCAAACCGCAGACCATACATTAGTACAGCACCCACTGCATTATTAAAAAAAAAAAAAAAAAAAAAAGAAAAACAGTGTCACAGTTCATGAACAATTCTCAAGGTCAGCGCCATGTAATTTCCGGCAAAGTGACCAAGCCAAAAGGTGAGAATTCATACTTCCACGACTAGCTGCTCGGTGAAAACACACTCGGGCTGTATGCTGTTTTACTGAAATCAGTTGGTTTGTTTTTTTGTCTAGCTTGCACCTATCAGCCAACCAACAGCTATCATTGCCTGGAACAATGACATTTATACATCAAGCTGCCCTGAAAATAAGGTTGCGACCAATCAGATATTGGGACCAGCTTCTGACACCGACAAAATTCAAGTAACGGAAAATAACAATCAAACCCGTGACATTTTCTGATACGCGAGGAGCCAATGTGAATCCTCTCAACTGCTGTTTGCTTTCTGCTTTGTTTGCTTCCGAGCACGAAGAGGGGAGGATTCTGAAGCCATACGCTGAGCTGTTTAAGAGAGCTCTCTTTCGCAGTGTTACAGCTGCGGGTAGTGGCAAATTTCCACCCGGCTGAGGCGGACAGCCGAACAGAGATTCTGTCTGCTGTAAGGTAGAAAATATCCATTAAAATCCTGCACGTGACGTCACTGATGATACATTCAGTAATTTAAGGTTTTACAGTTGAAAGGCTTTGTGTTTCCAAAAAGTATGAAGTTTGCGCAACACGAAAACAGCGAGCGAGAAAGAAAAAGAGAGAGAGAGACAGAGGGAGAGACAAAGACAGAAAGAAATAGAAAGACAGAGGGAAAGAGAAAGCGAGCGAGAAAGAGAGAGAAAATGACAGAGACATCAAACGAGACAGAAACAGAGGGAAAGAGATAACTTTTTTCCTCTTAACACTTGCTTTGACAACATGTTTCCCATGTCAACAAAGCTCCACTGAAATTGAAAATTGAGGAGAGACAGACAGAGAGAGAGGGAGAGAGAGACTAAGAAAGAGAGGGAGAAAGACAGCTAGACAGAGAGAGGGGGAACTGTCTTTTCTCTTTAAGTCTATAAAAATAAGGCTATAAAAGTCTATAAAATATAAGAGTACTTAATTCTTTCACTAAAACATCAAATCTAGGCTTTCATCTTAGATACACCTTCTGGCAAATTGTGGGTGAACTTTCAGGTCTGCTTTTTAAAAAAAAGTCCTCATATAAAATCAACAATAATAATAATATTAAAGCAAACAGAGCTCTGGTATCGGATTGGAAAAGTATCGGCATCTGCAGATGTCCAAATTCAGGTATCAGGATCGGAAGTGAAAAATTGTGTATCAGTGCATTCCTACCTGAAATGAACCACTGTACATTAAATTGACTTTATTGATGAGTCTGACCCCTTTGAAAAGTGGCCAAAGTACATATATTTGTACTGAGTTTAGTGACATTTTCACTGGGCTGATCCTCGACAATAAATCTGAACTTGAATCAGCTGCCTCCTGCAAAGCTTTGACACCATGATGTTCCAGTTTATCTCACAAGAATCACAGTACTGTCTTTTAGGATGCCGTACGTGAAATATTAATATGGTACTTATCAATACAAACTCCCTTTTTAAAAAGGAATACAAAACAGCAATTTAGCTCATTTCAACTGATAATGTGAACACAGCCCAAATCAATACAGATGTAACTTAACAGCTAAAGCAAACTAAGCTTCCTTTTGAAGGAAACAACTTAAAACTTAAGCCAAATGATTCACGAACACAACCGAATCACTAAATATTACGACTGCATGACGCACAAACACTTCGGGTTATGTCACCGGCGGCCAGCAAGCTAACGTTTCCGATTTGTGGGAAAAAATTACGACAAATTATTTTTAAGTAAAGTAATTTATATATACACTGGTTAAAGATTAACTCTTCGTCCGATTAAAGTGTGTTTGTCTTTGCTACTGATTCTAAAATTCACAGCTAAATATCCGAACACCAACCCGCTTGAGCAAAGTTGTCTTTGGGGGGGGAAGTTGGATCGAAGCTAACGAGGATTGTGTGAAGAGACTGTTGTAGTTTAAACTACAAAATAAACACCGACGGATCAATCAGCCTTTGTTTAGTTGACTTTAAAGCCGTAGTTTATCGAGGTTACATCACACGTACCGCTACATTTGAGCCGCAATCAGCCGACCAGCATCCTTAGCAGAGTTAGCCATCCTGTAGCTAGCCGCTAAGGAGCCGGGGGGGGAGGAGGGGGGGTGGCCGAGACATCACCGGAGTGAGCCGTTGAAGAGGCGACTACACGGCGGAAACACCAAAGGAGCGACCCGCTGGACTCCAGGACGAGCTGGAAAAAATAACAAATTAAGTTAACTCACCGTATCGCTCCACCTCCGTAAAACTCTGCTCCTATTCCACAAACATACACTCAAACACGAGTTTCGCCAATTCCCAGGAAAAAAACTCTTGACTGTGGACTTATTTTTGAGAGAAGCTTGTTGCGTCTCCGCCTAAGGTAGCTAATGCTAAGCTACAAGTAACGCCGCCTTACAGGCTGAGTTGCCAGATGACCAGAGGCAAACAAGCACCCGTGAATTTGCAAATTTGTAATCAAAAAGCAGCCCCCTAAAATTTCAGATTTCAAAAAATACATATTATTGTAGCACATTTTATAAAATTTATGTATGTTTAATCTATACCATTATTATTATTATTATTATATCTGCCAAGGACATAATAAAATCATCAGTTTATTTATTTGTCTGTCTGTTAGTAGGATTACGTCAAAACTACTGCATGAATTCTCACCACATTTTCATCACAGACAGATATTAGGGCATAGAAGACTCCACTGAATTTTGGAGGTGAACCGGATCCGGATTCTGGATCAAGATCTCACTTTGTTTAGGCTTTGACAGATTATGTCAAAACTACTTCACAGATTCTCACCAAATGTACAACAGATAGATATTAGGGCATGGAAGACTTCACTGAATTTTGGAGGTGATCCAGATCCAGATTGGCCAATGTCAGAAATCTCTGATCGCTTTTGTTATTATTATTATTATTATTATTATTATTATTATTATTATTATTATTATTGTTATTGTGTTTAAGTCTCATCTGGCTAAAGAGTGGAAACATCATCTGGACAAATGCACTTGTAGCTTCTCGTAGTAGTATAAATCTGTGAGCTTGTACAGTGCACAGTGCATTCTTTTTGAAAAAGATATAAAAAATACTTGATACAAGGTCTTATTACAGTAATAAGATCAAAGATCAAGCTTTGGGCCTTTCAAATTTCACAAAATGAGAAAATTGAGAAAATCCAAGCATTATAATGTAGGTTTATTTTTGTAACATGTTGCAAAATTACAGCTCATTTTAATGAAGAGGACATATTTATCTGGGCGGAAAGTTCATAGTGAATATGGTCTTTTCTTTCATCGCCATCATGTAGACTAACTACAGGAGGAAGCATGTGTGTGCATGCGTGAGGTTTTGAGATTACCTGTGACTCATCTTACATTTCTTACATTAACATCCATAAGATTTCTTGTAAATCACCAAATCTACCAAATGTTGATCATAGCATCTGATTCCTTGAATTTCTCCCCCTCAGGGGAGAAATTCTAAATTGTTTCCAGACAGCATGAATTTTGATCATATTGGCAGTATGAATCTCTCATCTAAATGCTAAGGAATAAAATGATAGTTGTGCAAAAGAAAAAAAAATTTTAAGACTTAAGTCTTAAAAAAAAAAAATCTAGTAGCACCAGAGGTGGGATGAAGTCACTGTCAAGTCATTCTCAATCTCAAGTCAACAATCTGCAAGTCCCAAGTCAAGTCTCAAGTCAGATTGCAAACTATTGGTGCTCAATATGACCACCAATTGGGACTTGGGACTTGTTGATTCATGACTTGAGAGTGACTTGATGGTGACTTCGTCTCACCTCTGAGTAGCACTTTAAGGGGATGGGGGAGGGGAGGTGATGGTCCAGCGGATCCTCGGTTCAAATCCCAGCCTGAACAGAAAATCACTAAGGGTCCTTAATCCCATAGTTGCTCCGGTGTGTGGTGAGCGCCTTGTGTGGCAGCACCCTGACATTGGGATGAATGTGAGGCATGATTCTAAACCGCTTTGAGCATCTGATGCAGATGGAAAAGCGCTATATAAATGCAGTCCATTTACCATATATATATATATATATATATATATATATATATATATATATATGAAGATAAAAATGTAAATATAAATATTTCAAAACAAGACAGGAGAAGATGCTTATTATTATTATTATCTTGCTTACTATCTGGCAACACTGCTTTCAGAAGATGGAGGTCACAGTGGGAGGTGGCTAAACTGGGAAGGGCGTGAAAGAGGCGGATAATCCCGAATGTGAAAGGCCTCTTCTTTCCCTCCTCAAGCTGATTTTATGTCAAAGAGACATCGAGATCACCTCATTTATACGTCAAACTTTGTAACCATTCCTACAAATGAGACATAAGACTGACATATATGATACTGGCACATTAAACAACTGCCAAAACTAGAATATTACCCAGAGAGAGATTATAAAGAGATCTGACTATGTGACGTCATAAAGCAAGAATGGGACACGCAGTGCATTAAAAACAAAGAATAAACAAGGAAATTTGTGGCTGCTCATCCCCTGCCAGCTTGACTTGAAGGATTTCTACTGATGTCTGATTGTAAAAGTTCCATTATCACTACAAACAAATCAAATGTAAATGTAATTTAGGATTACACAAAGTGTTTGTTATATATACTCAACAAAAATATAAACGCAACACTTTTGGTTTTGCTCCCATTTTGTATGAGATGAACTCAAAGATCTAAAACTTTTTCCACATACACAATATCACCATTTCCCTCAAATATTGTTCACAAACCAGTCGAAATCTGTGATAGTGAGCACTTCTCCTTTGCTGAGATAATCCATCCCACCTCACAAGTGTGCCATATCAAGATGCTGATTAGACACCATGATTAGTGCACAGGTGTGCCTTAGACTGCCCACAATAAAAGGCCACTCTGAAAGGTGCAGTTTTGTTTTATTGGGGGGGGATACCAGTCAGTATCTGGTGTGACCACCATTTGCCTCATGCAGTGCATCACATCTCCTTCACATCATCCGTGAAGAGAACACCTCTCCAACGTGCCAAATGCCAGCAAATGTGAGCATTTGCCCACTCAAGTCGGTTACGACGACGAACTGGAGTCAGGTCGAGACCCCGATGAGGACGACGAGCATGTAGATGAGCTTCCCTGAGATGGTTTCTGACAGTTTGTGCAGAAATTCTTTGGTTATGCAAACCGATTGTTTCAGCAGCTGTCCGAGTGGCTGGTCTCAGTCGATCTTGGAGATGAACATGCTGGATGTGGAGGTCCTGGGCTGGTGTGATTACACGTGGTCTGCGGTTGTGAGGCTGGTTGGATGTACTGCCAAATTCTCTGAAACGCCTTTGGAGACGGCTTATGGTAGAGAAATGAACATTCAATACACGAGCAACAGCTCTGGTTGACATTCCTGCTGTCAGCATGCCAATTGCACGTTCCCTCAAATCTTGCGACATCTGTGGCATTGTGCTGTGTGATAAAACTGCACCTTTCAGAGTGGCCTTTTATTGTGGGCAGTCTAAGGCACACCTGTGCACTAATCATGGTGTCTAATCAGCATCTTGATATGGCACACCTGTGAGGTGGGATGGATTATCTCAGCAAAGGAGAAGTGCTCACTATCACAGATTTCGACTGGTTTGTGAACAATATTTGAGGGAAATGGTGATATTGTGTATGTGGAAAAAGTTTTAGATCTTTGAGTTCATCTCATACAAAATGGGAGCAAAACCAAAAGTGTTGCGTTTATATTTTTGTTGAGTATATGTATGATGTTTGATCTTTTACAACAGAGGCTCAGTTTTGGAACTAATGACTTTATATCAACTTTCAGACAAAGATCCATCCATCAATTATTTACTTGCCACCAGTCTGTTACAGGGCCACACAGACAGACCTACAGACTCATTCATCAGGGGCGCATCTACCTTTTTTTTGGGGGGGGGGGGGCTTGGTTGGGTGTGCCTCCCTGAATTAAAAAAAAAAAACTACAGTCCATTTCCTGCATTCTAAGACAATCTGGAAAGCCAATACACAATTTTTATTTTAAACACTGGAAACTGTCTGAGGACAGTGATGTCAGAGAGGAGGCTCATTGTAGTAACTGGTGTTACCACAGTTACTTTGAAAAGTTACTTTATTAGTTACATTTTTGTTACTTTGTACAGTTACTTCATTAGCAGTTTTATGCAGTTACTTTATTAGTAGCTGCTGACAACTTGTAACTAATAAGTCCAAACACCTCTGGATATCAACCCAAGTAATATTCCCCACTAGGTTTGATCTATCTACACTTCTTAGTTGTTCAGTTCAGCAAAAACAGACAAACAAACATACCCCTGCCCACCGATCTTTGACCGATCCTGCTTGAAGCTTCGCATCCTGGGAAATTCTTTCAATTCTCTTTTGCTTTCTTGATAAATCTGTACTGTGGTAAGTTTTCTTTAGTTTCTGTGTTTGGTTGCTTGATTGGAATGTGATAGGCTAGAATGAGAAATACAGAAACCATACATGAGTAAAACTCCTTTTGAAATCTGAGAACTCAGCTGTTGCTGGGTTTATACTGTTACTGTGCGTGTCAGTGAAGCAGCAAACAGGGAAATGTTTTCACTGCTGTATGTTTCTGTGTGTCTGTGTGACCTTTGACAAGATAAATCAAAAACAGCTGGATGGACATCCTTCAAACTTGGTGGAACTATTACTTTGATAGACATCTCGAGGTGATTCGATTTTGGAGTAGCTTGGTGAAGGATCAAAGGTGAAAATGAATAAAAATTCTGAAAAACATCTTATTTCAAATAGCACAAAAAGCAATGTAGATGGTTTTAACTTGGTGGGTCTATTAACAGGATAGATACCTAGGGGTGATTAGATTTTGAAGTAGTTGAGTCAAAGGTCAATAATCAAGATCAAGGAAAACATGGTCTGAAAAACACTTGTTTGGTATGTTTGTTTGTTTGTTTGTTTGTTTTGTAGAACTGAACAACTAAGAAACCTAGAACGATCAAACCTAGTGGGGAATATTACTTGGACTGATATCCAGAGGTGACTGGAATTTGTCGTAGTTTGGTCAAAGGTCAACATCAGCATCAAGGAAAACATGGTTTGAATAGCACTCCTTTTTTTAAAAAAATATCACAACAACCAAGAAGCGTATATTGATTGAACTTGCTGTGAATATTACTTGGATAGGTATGGTGCATCCAGAAAGTATTCACAGCGCTTTAGTTTTTCCACATTTTATTATGTTACAGCCTTATTCCAAAATGATTGAAATTCATTTTTGTCCCCTCAAAATTCTGCACACAATACCCCATAATGACAATGTGAAAAATGTTTTTTATTTTCACAAATATATATATATATATATATATGTATATATATATATATATATATATATATATATATATATATATATATATATATATATATATATATATATATATATATATATATATATATATACAGTTGGGAAAATAAGTATTTGAACACCCTGCGATTTTGCAAGTTCTCCCACTTAGAAATCATGGACGGGTCTGAAATTTTCATCTTAGGTGCATGTCCACTGTGAGAGACATAATCTAAAAAAAAAAGAAATCCGGAAATCACAATGTATGATTTTCTAATAATTTATTTGTATGTTACTGCTGTAAATAAGTATTTCAACACCTGTGAAAATCAATGTTAATATTTGGTACAGTAGCCTTTGTTTGCAGTTACAGAGGTGAAATGTTTCCTGTAGTTTTTCACCAGGTTTGCACACACTGCAGCAGGGATTTTGGTCCACTCCTCCATACAGATCTCTAGATCTTTCAGGTTTGGAGTTTTAGCTCCCTCCAAAGATTTTCTGTTGAGTTCAGGTCTGGAGACTGGCCAGGCCACTCCAGGACCTTGAAATGCTTCTTACGGAGCCCCTCCTTAGTTGCCCTGGCAGTGTGTTTGGGGTCATTATCATACTGGAAGACCCAGCCATGACCCATCTTCAATGCTCTTACTGAGGGAAGGAGGTTGTTTGACAAAATCTTGCAATACATGACCCCATCCATCCTCCCTTCAATACGATGCAGTCATCCTGTCCCCTTTGCAGAAGAGCACCCCCAGATTATGATGTTTCCACCCCCATGCTTCACGGTTGGGATGGCTGGATCATCCAGATGGTCACTGGTAACATGGTAAGTGGAGCTGATTCCAAAAAGCTCGATTCTGGTCTCATCTGACCACATGACCATCTCCCATGCCGCCTCTGGATCATCCAGATGGTCACTGGTGAACTTCAAATGGGCCTGGACATGTGCTGGCATGAGCAGGGGGACCTTGCTGCCCTGCAGGATTTTAAACCATGACAGCATCATGTGTTACTAATGTAATCTTTGTGACTGTGGTCCCAGCTCTCTTCAGGTCATTGACCAGGTCCTCCTGTTTAGTTCTGAGCTTTCTCAGCATCATCCTTACCCCACAAAGTGAGATCTTGCATGGATTCCCAGGCCGAGGGAGACTGACAGTCATCTTGTGTTTCTTCCACTTTCTAATAAATAATCATAACAGTTGATGTCTTCTATCAAGCTGCTTGCCTGTTGTCCTGTAGTCCATCCCAGCCTTGTGCAGGTCTACAGTTTTGTCCTTGGTGTCCTCAGACAGCTCTTTGGTCTTGGCTAGGGTGCACAGGTTGGAGTGTGATTGATTGTGTGAACAGGTGTCTTTTATACAGGTAACAAGTTCAAACAGGTGCAATTAATACAGGTAAAGAGTGCAGAATAAGAGGGCTTCTTAAAGAAAAATTAATAGGTCTGTGTGAGCCAGAATTCTTGCTGGTTGGTAGGTGTTCATATACTTATTTGCAGCAGTAACATACAAATAAATTATTTAAAAAAAACTCATACATTGTGATTTCCAGATTTTTTTTTTTTTTTTTTTTTTTTAGATTATGTCTCTCACAGTGGACATGCACGTAAGATGAAAATTTCAGACCCATCCATCCATCCATCCATTTTCTTCCGCTTTATCCGGAGTCGGGTCGTGGGGGCAGCAGCTCAAGCAAAGCCGCCCAGACCTCCTGATCCACACACACCTCCCCAGCTCCTCCGGGGGAACCCCAAGGCGTTCCCAAGCCAGCTGAAAGATGTAGTCCCTCCAGCGTGTCCTGGGTCTTCCCTGGGGCCTCCTTCCAATGGGGCCGTGCCCAGAACACCTCTCCAGCGAGGCGTCCAGGGGGCATCCGGAAAAGATGCCCAAGCCACCTCAACTGACTCCTTTCGACGTGGAGGAGCAGCGGCTCGACTCCGAGCTCCTCCCAAGTGACTGAGCTCCTCACCCTATCTCTAAGGGAGCGCCCAGCCACCCTGCGGAGGAAACTCATCTCGGCTGCTTGTACTCGCGATCTCGTTCTTTCGGTCATAAGCCAAATCTCATGACCATAGGTAAGGATCGGAATGTAGATCGATCGGTAAATCGAGAGCTTTGCCCCCCTACTCAGCTCTCTCTTCACCACGACGGTCCGATACAGTGACCGCATCACTGCAGATGCTGCACCGATCCATCTATCAATCTCACGCTCCATCCGTCTCTCACTCGTGAACAAGACCCCGAGATACTTAAACTCCTCCACTTGAGGCAAGGACACTCCACCGACCTGAAGACGGCAAAGCACCTTTTGCCGGTCGAGAACCATGGCCTCGGATTTGGAGGTGCTGATCTTCATCCCGGACGCTTCACACTCGGCTGCAAACCGCCCCAGTGCACGCTGAAGGTCCTGATTTGACGAAGCCAACAGAACCACATCGTCCACAAACAGCAGAGACGAGATTCTGTGGTTCCCAAACCAGACCCCCTCTACACCCTGGCTGCACCTAAAAATTCTGTCCATAAAAATAATGAACAGAACCGGTGACAAAGGGCAGCCCTGGTGGAGGCCAACATGCACTGGAAACAGGTTTGACTTACTACCGGCAATGCGAACCAAGCTCCTGCTGCGGTTGTACAGGGACCGGATAGCCCTTAGCAAAGGACCCCGGACCCCGTACTCCCGGAGCACTCCCCACAGGGTGCCCCGAGGGACACGGTCGAACGGCTTCTCCAGATCCACAAAACACATGTGGACTGGTTGGGCGAACTCCCATGAATCCTCGAGCACCCAATGAAGTGTGTAGAGCTGGTCCAGTGTGCTGCGACCAGGACGAAAACCACACTGCTCCTCCTGAATCTGAGGTTCGACCATCAGTCGAATTCTCCTCTCCAGTACTCTGGAATAGACCTTACCGGGGAGGCTGAGGAGTGTGATTCCCCCTATAGTTGGAACACACCCTCCGGTCCCCCTTCTTAAACAGAGGGACCACCACCCCGGTCTGCCAATCCAGAGGCACTGTCCCCGATTGCCACGCAATGCTGCAGAGGCGTCAGCCAAGACAGTCCCACAACATCCAGAGACTTAAGGTACTCAGGACAGATTTCATCCACCCCAGGAGCCTTGCCACCGAGGAGCTTTCTAACCACCTCAGTGACTTTGGCCTGGGTAATGGATGAGTCTGCCTCTGAGTCCCCAGTCTCTTCTTCCTCTTTGGAAGACGTGACGATGGGATTGAGGAGATCCTCAAAGTACTCCTTCCACCGCCTGACAACATCCCACGCCAGGGAAGCCTCCTGAGGCGTCGGACGGTTTGCCAGAATCTCTTCGGGGCCAACCGATAGTCCTCCTCCATGGCCTCCCCGAACTCCTCCCAGACCCAAGTTTTTGCCTCTGCGACTGCACGGGCTGCGGCACGCTTGGCCTGCCGTTACCTGTCAGCTGCCTCTGGGGTCCCACCTACCAACAAAGATAAGTAGGACTCCTTCTTCAGCTTTACGGCATCCCTTACTTCCGGTGTCCACCACCGGGTCCGGGGATTGCCGCCATGACAGGCACCAGAGACCTTGCGACCACAGCTACGAGCGGCCGCATCGACAGTGGAGGTGGAGAACATGGTCCACTCGGACTCCATGTCTCCAACCTCCCCCGGGATCTGGGAGAAGCTCTCCCGGAGGTGGGAGTTGAAGACCTCGCTGACAGAGGGTTCCGCCAGTCATTCCCAGCAGACCCTCACGATACATTTGGGCCTGCCAGGTCTGACCGGCTTCCTCCCCTCCCAGCGGATGCAACTCACCACCAGGTGGTGATCGGTCGACAGCTCTGCCCCTCTCTTTACTCGAGTGTCCGAGACACATGGCTGAAGGTCAGATGATACGACTACAAAGTCGATCATCGACCTCCGGCTCAAGGTGTCCTGGTGCCACGTGCACTTATGGACACCCTTGTGCTCAAAAATGGACATGGACAAACTGTGACTAGCACAGAAGTCCAACAACTGAACACCACTCGGGTTCAGATCGGGGAGGCCGTGCTTCCCAATCACCCCCCTCCAGGTCTCACTGTTGCCGCCCAAAACAAACAAACTGAGAAATCACATGTACATGAGTTTTCACAGCCTTTGGCCATGAAGCTCAAAATTAAGCTCAGGTGCATCTTGCTTCCACTACATGTCAGAGCACAAACCAAGCATGAAGTCAAAGGAATTGTCTGTAGAACTCTGAGACAGGATTGTCTTAAGACACAAATCTGGGGAAAAGAACATAAACATTTCTGCTGCTTTGAAAGTCCCAATGAGCAGAGGTAGAGTGGCCAGACAGAAGCCACTCCTTAGTAAAGACACATGGCAGCCTGCCTGGAGTTTGTCAAGAGGCACCTGAAGGACTCTCAGACCATGAGAAACAAAATTATTTGGTCTGATAAGACAAAGATTGAACTCTTTGATGTGAATGTCAGGTGTCATGTTTGGAGGAAACCAGACACCATCCCTACAGTGAAGCATGGTGGTGGCAGCATCATGCTGTGGGTATGTTTTTCAGTGGCAGGAACTGGGAGACTAGTCAGGATTGAGGGAAAGATGAACGCAGCAATGTACAAATCAAATCAAATCAATTTTATTTATATAGCGCCAAATCACAACAAACAGTTGCCCCAAGGCACTTTATATTGTAAGGCAAAAGCCATACAATAATTACAGAAAAACCCCAACGGTCAAAACGACCCCCTATGAGCAAGCACTTGGCGACAGTGGGAAGGAAAAACTCCCTTTTAACAGGAAGAAACCTCCAGCAGAACCAGGCTCAGGGAGGCTCAATGTACAGAGACATCCTGGACGAAAACCTGCTCCAGAGCAGTCTTGACCTCAGACTGGGGTGACAGTTCATCTTTCAGCAGGACAATGACCCTAAGCACACAGCCAAGATATCAAAGGAGTGGCTTCAGGACAACTCTGTGAATGTCCTTGAGTGGTCCAGCCAGAGCCCAGACCTGAATCTGATTGAACATCTCTGGAGAGATCTGAAAATGTCTGTGCACCAACACTCCCCATCCAACCTGATGGCGCTTGAGAGGTTCTGCAAAGAGGAATGGACAAAACTGCCCAAAGATAGGTGCACCAAGCTTGTGGCATCATATTTAAGAAGACTTGAGGATGTAATTGCTGCCAAAGGTGCATCAACAAAGTATTGAGCATGAATACTTATGTATGTGTGATTTCTTAGTTTTTTTATTATTATTATTAATAAATTTGGAAAAATTTCCTTCTCCCCCCCAAAAAAACTAAACTTTTTTATGTTGTCATTATGGGATGTTGTGTGACTGGAATTTTGAGGGGAAATGAACTTACACCATTTTGGAACAAGGCTGTAACATATCAAAATGTGGAAAAAGTGAATCGCTGTGAATAATTTCTGGATGCCCTGTACCAAGAGGTGGGTACATTTGAGTAGTTTGGTCAAAGGTCAAGGAAAACCTGTTCAGAAAAAGGCATTTTTTTTATACATCTTAACAACCAAGAAGCCTTGATAGATGATCTAGAGCATGTATTTAGAGTCTGGAGTTGTTTAGTCAATGGTCAAAGGTCTTGGTCAAGGAAAACACGGCCCAAAAAAAAAAAAAACCAAACCAAAAAAAAAATCTTTTTTGTATATCTCAACAACCAAGAAGCCTAGAGGGACTAAACATGGTGGGAATATTACTTGGATAGATATCTAAACATAATCAGATATTGGAGTAGTTTGGCCAAAGGTCAATGTCAAGGAAACCATGTTTTGGTAGATTTCAACAAACAAGAAACCAAGATGAATCATTCAGTTTTAGAGACCTTCGATCAAAGGTCAAGGAAAACCTGGACTGAAAACACCTTTTTGTATATCTCATCAACCAACATGGTTCGATGGATCAAACCTCCTGGGAGTATTATATATCTTAACAACAAAGAAGTAGGCAGCACAGTGGGCTTTGTGGTTAGCACTGTCACCTCACAGCAAGAAGGTCATGGGATCGATTCCCACCTGCGGCCTATCTGTGTGGAGTTTACATGCCTTATGACAGCTGGAATAGGCTCCAGGACCTTGTGGCCCTTAACTGGAGTGAGCAGTTGAAGATGAGTGAATGAACAACCAATAAGCTCCGTTTGGATGATCTAAAGCATACACTGATCAGCAAAATATTTGTGATTGAATTTTATGAATGACTGTAAAATGAAGTCACACAGAAGTAATATGATGAAGTCATACATAGTGAAAAACACCAGTACAGACAAATTTATGTTAAAATCTACATTTATATCATGGTGTATAGAGTGCGGCGGGTGGGCATCAACCCTCTGATGACTTTCATTCTTAATGTAGGATAATGCCTTATGTAGACATATCATTTGAATTCCTACTATGTGATCCTTTTGTTCTTTGGTGAAATGTGCCAGTAAACACAGATGAAGACTCAGAAACAGAAGAGAGAAAAGACATTTTTGTAGAGAAGCTCATAAGCTCCATCAAGTCAAATCAGTGTTTTTCAAATACTGTATTTTTTCCTCTCAGTATTTAAATCTAAGAACCTTTTTTATAGCATACAGTTCATTCCATGGCAGTTCAGAAAAACAACATAAAATTTTTACTTCAAAAGGTTTCATGGTTGAAAACCTCTGTCCTATGTAAAAATGAATTTCCTGTCTCAGTGTTTTACCTGTTAAATTAATGCTGTCTCAGACCTTTCAGGTAAATCAGGTTCTTCTCAGAAAATAAACAGTTCTTTTTTCTTTTTCCTTGTAGTTGTGGTGCACATTTAATAAATCCTGTATGCTTACTACACAACTAAGGGTAGCTCATGATTTCTCAAGTCAGAGTTCGTTCTGTTACAGGTGTGTCACAACAAGCCAAACCATGCAGGACAACATTCCATCACTCTGATTGTGCAACCGTGTGCCGTCACAACAGTTTCAAACAGGAGGGATGTGCTGTTTATTCAAATCAGTTTCTATGAATAGGCATGAAAGGCTACTTGAAGAAATGTTTGGAGCTATGAATAGATATCTTCATACACAGATGTTGGTGCTGTAGGATGTGAAGATTAAAAATAGAGAGGAAGGGAACAAAACATTACGACAGCCCAGACAGGTACTTAACGACTGTATGCAGATGACTCGATGTTCTCTCTGGCAGCTGGATTTGGCTTTTACTGCTGCATGCACCAGATGAGCCAAAGAAATCCACACTCACTCACTCATCTTTAACCGCTTACTCCAATTAAGGGTCATGGAGGGCTGGAGCCTATCCCAGCAGTCATAGGGCGTGAAGCGCGGTACACCCTGGACAAGATGCCAGTCTGTCGCAGGGCCACGTATAGACAAACAAACACATTCATACCCACACGCACACATATGGACAGTTTAAACTTTCCAGTCCAGCTGGGAGGAAACCGGAGCACCCCGAGGGAACCCATGCAAACATGGGGAGAACATGCAAACTCCATACAGAAAGGTCACAGGTGGGAATCAATCCCATGACCTGTTGGCTGTCAGAGAACAGTGCTAACCCGTAATCCACCATGCCGACCCCAAATAAATCCTAAACAGCTGAAATAGGTGTGTCCTTTGACCTTCACCTAGCAGGCCAAGAAAGAAAGAAAGAAAGAAAGACAGAGCTGAAGGTCTTAGTGTGAACAGACTTGATACAGTGAGTTATCATCCACAATTTGCAGTTTCATGTCTGAACAAGGAATGGTTCCGACATTCTGACTTTTCAGAGGATTGGGATGGAGTGGTCTTATCAGACTCCAAGGTCCACTGGTGTCACTGCTTATCCAAGGAGTCCATACAGCATAATGTAGCAGATGAGAGTCTATGACTCCCCCTCAATGGGAGGCTAGTCCATCACATATTATTTCCCATTGACAGCTGGGTGGACTTGGGCATTGCAGATAAAGTGTCCTGTCCAAGGACACAGAAAGGTAGTGTGACCTGGAATTGAAACCAGGTCTACGTATATGTTGTAAGTGCAACTCACATTATATGGAGCTAAACAAGAAGAAGAAGAAGAAGAAGAAGAAGAAGAAGAACTACTGCCCACACTTTCTATACCTCAGATCAGACAAGGTTGTCAGATCTGGGAGCAAGTGCTTGTGCCCCTAGTTGCCGATTCCACCACATTATGCAACCACCTGGGTCCAGGTTAACAACTAGTTACAGGAACATTTTTCAAAAACAGATTAGACCTCATAATGGAAACTTGTAGTTCATATATATGTGATGCACAAAGCAATTACTTTATGGGAGTGAATATTTGGAAGATACTGCAAACTACAGCAGGTGACTATTTCAGAATACAGTATACGCAAGGGTACTTCAAAAGCTCCTCGGCCTTACCCAGAAAACCTCACAGGAGAAAGATTGTTCTTGTAGTATTTTTGACATACCGGTAGTCTCTCTTAACTTCAATGCACGCTGCCTTCTAGGCTTCACAATCCTTTCAGGAAATAAGGTCGCATCTTGAGCCTCCAGATACTGTTGTTTCAGAGTGAGGTTGAGATCTTTTTGATGTACCCTCGTATTTGTGGTAATTTCTGCTTGCGTAACCTAATGTAATACAAACTTCCTAGGATGTGAGCAAAGAAAGCCTTGAGGGTTAATTTAAAAGAGCTACTTCTAATTTCAAGAATTGTTTTTGCAAAGTAAAACACAAACATGACCCTTCAAAGAGTTCATCTGGAAAATTACAGCAGAGTTATTATCATTGTGTTTCATATTTCTTATCATATTCGCCTGAAGTGATACTTGTGTAAATGCAACAACAGTACATTTCCATGCCAGTATGCACAAACCTGAACGCTCTGCTGTGCTATGAAGAGTCAATAAGGTGGAAACCAGACCCAAAAAGTTTCCTGCAAGTCCACTTTCAGCCAAAAGGGGTCAAGAGAGTTTTACTTTTTAATTTGGCTTTTGACCGGAAGGTTTGGTGGCATTGAAGACACCATAACAGGATCTGTGAGCAGCATAGAATCATGAAGGAGGACCAATAATCTGCAGGTTTTTATTCCAACCATCACATCAGAAAGTGATTTTTCTAATGAATTATTCTACTTTAATGGAAGGAGCACCAAAAAGTGAAATCAGACGGTTGGAATGAAAACCTGCATACGGTTGACCTTCTATGTCACACATGCTGAACCGGTGGTGTTTTTTTTTTAAGCTCATAGTCTGCACTAACCACCAATTTCTACTTACTCACTAGACGGAGGACTGGGGCGATCCCCTCATTTGCTGGCTCATCTTGTTTAGCGTCTGACAACCAGACATAAATAGAAATCAATAATTTTTAACCGATGACGAACGATGCGTAAAAAAATCTAATCGATGCAACTGCATCGGTCCAAACCGGTCTGGATCCGGGCCTGTCAAACTCTGTCCCACATTTGTACAGCCAATATTTGCCAAAACAAATACAGATGAGGATCAGATTATAGACTTGAATTAATTTGTTGGTCCCAGTCCAGATAGAAAATAAAACCATCAGTTTGTCAAACACACCATACATCTGCCACGACACGAGATACTAGTCTGATCCTTAACTAATTTCATTTTGAAGGTAAGTTAAAGATGGCAAATAATCAGGGGTGAAAGTAAGAGCGTCACACGTTCGCATCATATTAAAGATATTAATATTAAAGACTGCTCTTAACACACTTGTGGCGCCACTTTTATGGAGCGCTTCTCTGTGAATATATCAAATAAAATAAATACAATTAAACAGGCCAGCCAGGGTGAAAGAAATCTGAAAACACTTGACTGGAATATGATGTATATCACAGAGAAATTAATTCTTACATTAGTAGAATATACAATGCCACTGTCATGTGACCCACCAAATTGAGAGAAAAAACATTTCCATTCTATGAATTTGCTCTGATAGAATATCTCAGGATGGAAAAGCTGAAAGGAAAAAATGTTTATCACGAGATTTGCTTTGAGATTAGAAAAAAAATCATATACTCAACAAAAATATAAACGCAACACTTTTGGTTTTGCTCCCATTTTGTATGAGATGAACTCAAAGATCTAAAACTTTTTCCACATACACAATATCACCATTTCCCTCAAATATTGTTCACAAACCAGTCTAAATCTGTGATAGTGAGTACTTCTCCTTTGCTGAGATAATCCATCCCACCTCACAGGTGTGCCATATCAAGATGCTGATTAGACACCATGATTAGTGCACAGGTGTGCCTTAGACTGCCCACAATAAAAGGCCACTCTGAAAGGTGCAGTTTTATCACACAGCACAATGCCACAGATGTCGCAAGATTTGAGGGAGCGTGCAATTGGCATGCTGACAGCAGGAATGTCAACCAGAGCTGTTGCTCGTGTATTGAATGTTCATTTCTCTACCATAAGCCGTCTCCAAAGGCGTTTCAGAGAATTTGGCAGTACATCCAACCAGCCTCACAACCACAGACCACGTGTAACCACACCAGCCCAGGACCTCCACATCCAGCATGTTCACCTCCAAGATCGTCTGAGACCAGCCACTCGGACAGCTGCTGAAACAATTGGTTTGCATAACCAAAGAATTTCTGTACAAACTGTCAGAAACTGTCTCAGGGAAGCTCATCTACATGCTCGTCATCCTCATCGGGGTCTCGACCTGACCCCAGTTCGTCATCGTAACCGACTTGAGTGGGCAAATGCTCACATTCGCTGGCGTTTGCCACGTTGGAGAGGTGTTCTCTTCAACTCTATGCAAAGGAGATGTGTTGCACTGCATGAGGCAAATGGTGGTCACACCAGATACTGACTGGTATCCCCCCCCCCCCCCCCAAATAAACAAAACTGCACCTTTCAGAGTGGCCTTTTATTGTGGACAGTCTAAGGCACACCTGTGCACTAATCATGGTGTCTAATCAGCATCCTGATATGGCACACCTGTGAGGTGGGATGGATTATCTCAGCAAAGGAGAAGTACTCACTATCACAGATTTCGACTGGTTTGTGAACAATATTTGAGGGAAATGGTGATACTGTGTATGTGGAAAAAGTTTTAGATCTTTGAGTTCATCTCATACAAAATGGGAGCAAAACCAAAAGTGTTGCGTTTATATTTTTGTTGAGTATAATTAGAACAAATAAAATAAATCAGTACAATGAACATTTGGGATATTCCTGGCTCACAAAGGAACAAAGAATGCAAAGAAAGAAAATTATGGAGAAACTGTCACAAATTTACCCACTGTAGGGTAGACAAAGGCCGTTTTAAGCATGATCGAGGTGATAATCAGTGACGCTTTGAAATGACGGACGGTCAGTGAACGCAACAGCTAGCAGCCCGTTCAGCTGTGGTGCTCTGATCACTTCCTCCGTCTTTTCTGATGAAATAATGCTGAATTTATGTGGAAATGATTGTAGTACAAAAGCTTCAGATATCTGTCGCTGAGATAGATGATGACTGGAGTGCAGTTTGAAGCAGAAACAAGGTGATAATCGGTGAACCGCGGCTGATGATGCATGCGCAGTGAAGGCAGGGCAGACTGATTTTTAGGGGGGACCATTCGGTCTGCAACACCGTCTAGTCAATACAAGTGGTTCTACTCCAATAAGAGTTGATTTTACACTATGTTGAGTTGATTTAGCCCTGTGTTTTTTTAAACTCTATTTAGACTGGGACCAAATGCTATCCCAGCAGAGTAAATTTTACTCAGCAAGATTTCCTGTGTAGAGTTCGGTGATTGACCCCAAAATCAAGATGCTTCATGCGGCCACCATGCCAAACACACATACCAAGTTTGGTGACATTCAGGACATTTGGAAAGCTGTTATTGTTCTCACAAGATTTTTACAAAATACACTCCTGTGAGCTTATCCATTGAGCTGTCGGATCTGGTACTGCTGGCGAGAACAAAGACAGTCAAGTGTGGGTGTGTGTACACCCAGTAACAAGAGCGGTGGGAATGCCACCTCCACCTCTCACTCAATAACTGCAGAGTACTGTAGATTCCTCAGGGGAAAGGAGTGCCTTCAGCGCTCTCTCAGCTTTCACTGACGGAGATACCAGTACTCCTGCAAACACTCACAATATACAAATATTGCAATCACAAATGGCTGAGGATATTATCTCCAATGAAGTATGATATCTCGGCAACGAGGTGGAGATGACGTCTGGTCTTTATGGAGTGAGAGGACGTTGAGTAGATGGGTGACAGCTGTCAAGAGGTAATGAGTGACAGCTGTCACCCCCGGCTGTGTCCATGGCGGCAGCGCCCTCTCGTGCCTGAAGCCCGCACTTCAGGCAGGGCGCCCACTGGTGGTGGGCCAGCAGTACCTCCTCTTCTGGCGGCCCACACACAACATATTTGACATGTTGAGACAATTGGGCCATTACAAATAATCTCACTCACAACTGAATGTCACATGAGTGACAGAGTGACGCTGAGCCCGCTGGCTGCGCTGTGGTGAAAAAATAAGGGTTGGTCACATGCAGTGTACTGACATCATGTGGCAGGAGAAAGCCAAACAAAGCCAAACCCTGGTGTATTTGGTCACACCCAAAATCCACTTGTAGTATTTGCTGTAGACCATGCATCATAAATCGTCAAGATAGGGCCCATAACCTCTTATAACAAATACTGCAAAGAACTACAGGCACACTCAGACACTTTCTCGAAGACTAGGCCTTCCCAGACAGATGCCATGATAGCGCCACTAAAACATCATTAAATGATCTCATTATAGTCTGAAAAACATTTATTATTTGCATATGTAGCGTATGTATGCACCGCTACACACAATCACAATAGTCATACAGGTTTTACGACAGATGTGTGCGACTGCAGGTTTCATCAAGATCACTCTTGATTAGTTTTTGAGGAAATGGTCAGACTTCGAACCTGCTGTGATCCTGGTGTCGAGACTGAATGGTCCCCTTTAAAAATCCAGCCACGAGTCCCTGCAGTCTGCAAGACTGTGTGTGACTGAGCAGAGATGAGGTGAAACAAGAATAACTGAAGCTGAAAACCCTTCGAGTCGCTTACAAACTAACCAACGAACAGATGCAGGTGTAAAACCAAACCTGCTCCGAGGTCAACATCTGCCACTGCACACAGCCTGAGCCGTATTGAATTATTTGTTTTTTATTACCTCCACCAACAAAGTTGAAAGAGGTTATGTTATCTTCCCTGTGTGTTTGTCTGTTTTTTGTTTGTTTGTTTGTGAACAGCCTGGAGCCCACAGTCTTTCATATATCATTATGAAACTTTTACTGATGATTCATATCCTGATAGGCAAGAAGTGATGACATTTTCAAGGTCATAGGTCAAAGCTCAAAGTCAGGAAAAATCTTGGAAAATGGGAAAAAATCCCCATCTTTAACATTGAATGTATTTTCAAAAATGCATAACTCTGTCAAAAAAGATCAAATCACTTTCATATTTGAGAGCGTTATGTAGGATGGTATCCTTTATCGACTGACAAAGTTTGATCTGGATCTGATCAAGATTACAGATTTTGTGGCCATTTAAATTTAAAATTGAAAACCCTGTTTAATGTTTATTTTACATTATATCTTAATCAAACATGCCCCAATTACTCTAATAGTTGAACAAGAGGTGCAGACTGGCACTGACTATTGCGTGACAAAGTCTGATCGGGATTGTGGATTTTGTGGACATTTGAATTTAATATTGAAAAGCTCATTTGGTGTATATTTTGCATTATATCACAATCAAAAGTGCCTCAGTCATTCTTATTTGTGACAATGAGGTGCAAACTTGCACCTATGAACACATCAAGTTTGATTCGCATCTGATCCGTATTGAGGATTTAGCAGATATTTCATTGTTTTTAACACTGAAAAGTGCTTTCTATATTTTATATTTGTATTATATTTTTGCTTATGCAAAGCTACTTCTAACAGGATTTGGACCTTGAAATTTTTCTAAGGTAAAATTTGTGGAATTGGACACTAGAGTTGGTGGAGGTTTGCACTCTACAAATACGGTGCTCTAATTTATTTATTTATTTATTTTGAAGGGATGTCATTTGGTCAGCTGAGCAGACTGAACAGAATAAAAATGTTTATAATGACCCCCAAAAACTGAATATTAAAAGGGAAACAAAATCTCCATCCTACACAGTTTGGTTGATCCTCAGAACTACAGAGAAGTAGAGATCTGTCCTCAAGCAGTCCATGAACCAAGCAGGTTTTCTGACCCATTAATGCAGGGGTAGGCAACCTGTTCCAGAAAGAGCCATGTGGGTGCAGGTTTTCTTTGCAGCCACTGACTCCACCAGGTGATTTTACTGATTAATATCACTTTGAGCAGATGGAATCAGTTAATCAGTGAAATCACCTGGTGGAGTCAGTGGCTGCAAAGAAAACCTGCACCCTCATGGCTCTTTCTGGAACAGGTTGCCTACCCCTACATTAATGGGACTAAACAACACTTACAATCAAGCCTCAGTGTACCATGGCAGACACAAAAAGCTGTGGTGGCCATCCCAGGGTGGCATCTGCAGCCAGGTAGGAGGTCAATGACAGTCAATATTTTAAAAATGCTCCAATCTTTTTTTTTAAGTATATCACATCATTTATCTGATCATAAAGATTTCAAAAAGACACATTTTGGTTTATCTACAACTGAATGTTATGGAGTTATGGGGTAAAAATTGCAAAAATGGTGACAAAGTATAAATAAATGTTCAAAAATTGGTGACAGAGTACAATTATAGTTTGTACAGAGGTCAACTGTTAAATTTGCACCAATTTTGGTAAAAAATTGCAAATTATTGGTCGAGCTAACAGGATTTTTTTAAAGAATCTGTTATCATTATTGATCACGGTACAGGGTAACATATTTCATGGAACCCAACGGATGTTAACCATGGTTATATACAGTACTGTGTAATGATTTTAGTCGCATTTCATGCATTATAAATTCCTCTAAAATGATGAAAACCTGATAAATATTTGTAAATAAATTAAATGTGTGATGAATTTCAACTTTAATGATAATTAATATGCCAACTGGGTTTTATGTAGGTGTGATTTTTGGGTATATGCACCAGTATATACATCGCAGGACTTCAAAAACTGTTTTAGGAAAACTTTAAGTATGAGAACTTGTGTTTTGCAATAATTTTAATATTAATAATAATTTAATAATTGCATGATCATTTGCTTGGGACTCCAGCGAGGGTGGAGTCCTATTTCCTCCTCTCTCCTCACCTTCTGTGTTTTTCTCCCTCAACCTTCAAAAGTCTCAACTTCATCAGACTGTATTCTTCGAACTATATTTGGAACCATGGAATTGATCAGCTGGTCTCTCAATGCTATTGACACCATTTTTTCAACAAGGAATCAGGGCCCAGGTGGAACCTATCCTGCAGTCTATGTTCTCGATGCCTGGGAGAAGTGGCACGTTGCGTGCTTGGCACCACTCTCTGTGGAAGATGCTGGAAAATTGGCTAGATGATTGCTACCGAAACCACAATCCCTCATCTGTCCATCATGATTAAAGAGGTGGGCAAGGCTGCATTAACTTTTGAACTTAAACGCAAGTTGGAAACCATCTTGGAGCAATTGTCTGCCCTGCAAAGGAATTGATGTTGGAGACCAGTGAATATTCACAATTGGATCTGGACAGTTAAAGAGAGGCCATATTGGAATTCTGTGTCTCTCTGCCGAACCCAAACATGGCAGGCTTATCAGCTACTGAAGGACAAATTGTGCCTCTGTTTTCCTCCAGAAGTATTTCAACGGCCTTGGTGAAGCATTTGGCTCTCTCTTCATCTGCTCCCCACTATAGATTGATATGAACTCATCTGCACACATGACGCACGCTCCCCCACCCCTACTCCTCCTGTGTGTTTCCGTACCCCCCCCCCCCCCCACCCTGGCCTCCGCTCTGCCACTCCTTCTCCCTCCAGGAGGCAACGCGGCATGTCTGCAGGAACCTCCCACTTCCACCCCCTCATGCTTGGTTGCGCGGCATGAAGCTGCTGCAACCCACACTCACATTGCCTCAATTCGGATGACGGACTGTTTCAAAGTTTAGCATACATAAACAATCAAATGTATATGTGCGGTTGTTTAATTCTGATGTGTGCCATTATTACATTCACATAGTAATAATTGTGGGTTAATTGCTGTATTTTAGTCTGAGGTAATTGGGTGTGATATGAATTGCCCTTTTAGGGATCAATAAAGTTGTTTGACTTTTGAAATATTGAATCATTTGCAACTGTGTTTGTGTGGTACTGTACTGGCCAGTACACTGACAAATATGCTATTTTTAATATTATTATTATGGAAAAAAATAGCTCACATATTCACTTTTGTTGTAACTGATTTTGTGTTGAGATGCCAAAAATAATGGGGGTGGGGGCATCAAAAGCTACTTTTGCTGTAACTTTGTTTATATATATATATATATATATATATATATATATATATATATATATATATATATATATATATATACAGTGGGGGAAATAAGTATTTGATCCACTGTCAATTTTGCAGGTTTTCCCACCTACAAAGAATGGAGAGGTCTGTAATTTTTATCATAGGTACACTTCAGCTGTAACACACTACACTGTCATGGTTTAAAATCCTGCAGGGCAGCAAGGTCCCCCTGCTCAAGCCAGCACATGTCCAGGTCCGTTTGAAGTTCACCAGTGACCATCTGGATGATCCAGAGGAGGCATGGGAGAAGGTCATGTGGTCAGATGAGAACAAAATAGAGCTTTTTGGAATCAACTCCACTAGCCGTGTTTAGAGGATGAGAACAACCCCAAGAAAACCATCCCAACCGTGAAGCATGGGGGTGGAAATATCATACTCTGGGGGTGCTCTTCTGCAAAGGGGACAGGACGACTGCACCGTAATGAAGGGAGGATGGATGGGGTCATGTATTGCGAGATTTTGGCAAACAACCTCCTTCCCTCAGTAAGAGCATTGAAGATGGGTCATGGCTGGGTCTTCCAGCATGACAGTGACACCAAACACACAGCCAGGGCAACTAAGGAGGGGCTCCGTAAGAAGTATTTCAAGGTCCTGGAGTGGCCTGGCCAGTCTCCAGACCTGAACTCAATAGAAAATCTTTGGAGGGAGCTGAAACTCCAAACCTGAAAAACCTGTATGGAGGAGTGGACCAAAATCCCTGTTGCAGTGTGTGAACACCTGGTGAAAAACTACAGGAAACATTTGACCTTTGTAATGGCAAACAAATGTTTCTGTACCAAATGTTAAGGTCTGTTCTAGTGGATCAAATACTTATTTCATGTAATAAAATACAAATTAATTATTTAAAAATCATACAAAGTGATTTTGTTTTTATATTCTGTCTCTCACAGTTGAAGTGTACCTATGCTAAAAATTACAGACGTCTCCATTCTTTGTAGGTGGGAAAATGAATTTAATCCCAGTTTGCATCCAGACAACATGGAACGTTTGTCAGTGTCCAATTTCATGGTCCGCCGATCACACTGATGCACAAGATGCGTCAGAGCTATGCTAACAACAACAAACATGGAGGATATGATGAGAGTGCATTGCTTGGACTGATGGAGGGCAAGTTTCATTTAAAAAAAAAACTGCCTGATGGAAACCTTGACAAGAGCCTGGTTTTGTGCAACTTGCGCAAAAAAGAATTTGCATACCACTGAAGCACATCAAGCTTACTTTGCCACCTGAATGCAAAGCACATAGCAGCGAGCACAGACACTGCCGGAGCTATTAGCACTAGCAGTCCTGGTCCGAATACAAGCAAGCGGAGTCGGCAGCCCACACTGGACCAAATGACTGGATTCAGAGCCAAAATTAGTAAGTCAACGTATGACAAACTCACAAATTCGCTTGCAAAATGGACTGCTCTGGACTGTAGACCACTTTCGGTGGTAGAAGATAAGGGTTTAGAAAATGTGCTACAGATAGCGATGTCTGATCCAACTTTTCAGCTGCCGTGCAGAAAGACTATTTCGAGCAGAATCCAGCAGCTTTATGACACCGAAAAGCAAGCAAAACTGGATGCACTGCAGAAAGTCGAATTTGTGGCTCTGACTGGGGATCATTGGACCTCCATCAGCAACTCTAATTCCATCGGTGTCAGTGCACACTTTGGTGATGTCACAGATGGGGAATAGCGTCTTCAATCTTTTGCTCTGACTGTGCAGAAGACAAACACCAGACACTATGCAGAAAACCGTGCTGAGCAGTTTGCCTCTGTGGCCGAGGTCTGGGAAATTCAACAGAAGGTCACCACATTTGGAACAGACAGTGCACGAACCATGATGACTGCAGCAGGATACCTCCCATTCCAACACATGCCTTGTATTGCTCACATATTTCAAAGAACCATCACCGTTAGCCTTGCTGACAGTGGGTTTACTGATGCTTTGGCGAAATGTCGCAGGTGACAGTGGGTCACTTTAAACACAGCCCTGCTGCCAATACAGCAGAACTACACCAGGAGCAAATAAGACTTTGGCAAGAAAAAGAGTCACTCATACAGAATGTAACCACAAGGTGGAATTCAACACTGGACATGATCTCTCGTCTCCTGAAGAACCAAGAGGCTGTAAACATTGCTTTTGGCTGACAGAACCATAAGCTTGTCATGTTGACAAGCTTAGCTTGTAACCTTCACATTTAGTGAAGGTTACAAATGATCTTCTTATGGCCTCAGACAGTGGACTCATCTCTGTGCTTGTTCTGTTAGACCTCAGTGCTGCTTTTGATACTGTTGACCATAAAATTTTATTACAGAGATTAGAGCATGCCATAGGTATTAAAGGCACTGCACTGCGGTGGTTTGAATCATATTTATCTAATAGATTACAATTTGTTCATGTACATGGGGAATCTTCTTCACAGACTAAGGTTAATTATGGAGTTCCACAAGGTTCTGTGCTAGGACCAATTTTATTCACTTTATACATGTTTCCCTTAGGCAGTATTATTAGACAGCATTGCTTAAATTTTCATTGTTACGCAGATGATACCCAGCTTTATCTATCCATGAAGCCAGAGGACACACACCAATTAGCTAAACTGCAGGATTGTCTTACAGACATAAAGACATGGATGACCTCTAATTTCCTGCTTTTAAACTCAGATAAAACTGAAGTTATTGTACTTGGCCCCACAAATCTTAGAAACATGGTGTCTAACCAGATCCTTACTCTGGATGGCATTACCCTGACCTCTAGTAATACTGTGAGAAATCTTGGAGTCATTTTTGATCAGGATATGTCATTCAATGCGCATATTAAACAAATATGTAGGACTGCTTTTTTGCATTTGCGCAATATCTCTAAAATTAGAAAGGTCTTGTCTCAGACTGATGCTGAAAAACTTATTCATGCATTTATTTCCTCTAGGCTGGACTATTGTAATTCATTATTATCAGGTTGTCCTAAAAGTTCCCTGAAAAGCCTTCAGTTAATTCAAAATGCTGCAGCTAGAGTACTGACGGGGACTAGAAGGAGAGAGCATATCTCACCCATATTGGCCTCTCTTCATTGGCTTCCTGTTAATTCTAGAATAGAATTTAAAATTCTTCTTCTTACTTATAAGGTTTTGAATAATCAGGTCCCATCTTATCTTAGGGACCTCATAGTACCATATCACCCCAATAGAGCGCTTCGCTCTCAGACTGCAGGCTTACTTGTAGTTCCTGTTTGTAAGAGTAGAATGGGAGGCAGAGCCTTCAGCTTTCAGGCTCCTCTCCTGTGGAACCAGCTCCCAATTCAGATCAGGGAGACAGACACCCTCTCTACTTTTAAGATTAGGCTTAAAACTTTCCTTTTTGCTAAAGCTTATAGTTAGGGCTGGATCAGGTGACCCTGAACCATCCCTTAGTTATGCTGCTATAGACGTAGACTGCTGGGGGGTTCCCATGATGCACTGAGTGTTTCTTTCTCTTTTTGCTCTGTATGCACCACTCTGTATTTAATCATTAGTGATTGATCTCTGCTCCCCTCCACAGCATGTCTTTTTCCTGGTTCTCTCCCTCAGCCCCAACCAGTCCCAGCAGAAGACTGCCCCTCCCTAAGCCTGGTTCTGCTGGAGGTTTCTTCCTGTTAAAAGGGAGTTTTCCTTCCCACTGTCGCCAAGTGCTTGCTCACAGGGGGTCGTTTTGACCGTTGGGGTTTTCCCGTAATTATTGTATGGCCTTGCCTTACAATATAAAGCGCCTTGGGGCAACTGTTTGTTGTGATTTGGCGCTATATAAATAAAATTGATTTGATTTGATTTGATCTGACTGCAGCAGAGCTGGTGAAATTGCAAAAGCTGGTGCCCCTCCTTGAAACAAACTATTTCATTAATGAGATTTATTGTTATAGTGCAGCAGATAAGTGAAACAATCATGCAAATGGTGATAAAAGCATCAAATTCGGCATAAATACTCCTTAGACACTCCTCTTTTGAAAAAAACGATTGGCCACTTGACTTTTCAATCAGTGGTCAGGTTGGGATCAATTGAAGATTTTCACAGAGGTCAAAATTAAAAGATGCTCCAATCATATTGAAAAATATTCCACATTACTTGCCTGATCATAAAGATTCCAAAAAGGTATAGTTTGGACAATCTATGACTTAATTCTATGGAGTTACGGGATAAAAACAGCAAGAATGGTGACAAAGCTCAGTTTCATTTTGTACAGGGGTCAAAAGTTTTGGTAAAAAGTGATGCAAATTATTGGTTGAGCTAATAGGATTAATAAATGGAATAGTTTTGATAGTGTTGAATGCTTGGTCTCCAAAGTAAAAGTCAAACAAGGTCTACGTCTATTGGATTCTATGACATGTGACATATGTTACCCTGTAACATGATAAGTAAGGATGATACATGGTCCAAACTATTCCTTTTTAAAACCATGTTAACTCAACTAGTAATTTGCATCACTTTTTACCAAAACTGGAGCAACTTTAACTTTTGACCCCTGTACAAAATGACACTGACGTTTGTCACCATTCTTGCTGTTTTTATCCCATAACTCCATAGAATTCAGTCACAGATAGTCCAAACTATACCTTTTTGGAATCTTTATGATCAGGCAAATAATGTGGAATATTTTTCAATATGATTGGAGCATCTTTTAATTTTGACCTCTGCGTAATTCTTCAATTGATCCCTACCTCACCACCGATTGAAAATTCAAGTGGCCAATCAGTTTTTTCAAAAGAGGATTGTCTGAGGAGTATTTCTGCCGAATCTGATGCTTTTATCACCATTTGCAGGATTCCCTTCTAAATATTCTCTTATCATCTGCACTATTACTGTTCCTTTGAAGCTTTTGTAGTTGACAGTTAGTAGAATAATAATAATCACTTTCCTCAACTGTCTGTGTCCACTGCAGATTTGTGACTGAGCTCCTCGGAGGTGAGACGTATGTCTCATGTTCAGTGGTTTTACCTGCTCTCTGCCACCTGTGTCACACCATGGAGGTCTCAGATGAGGACGCAGCCTACATGGTGAAACTCAGGACTGCCTTTGTGAAGGACTTAGCCCAGCGTATAGTTACACTCAACCACGAATGGCTCAAGTTGGCTACTGTTCTGGACCCACGCTTTAAGGATTTAAAGTTTCTACCAAGGGGAGAGTGAGAAGAGGTTTGGACCAGCCTTGAGGTCCTGCTGCGGTTACAATCGAAGAGAGATTGTTGGGAAGGTGTCGTAGCACGGACCCACAACAGGGGGCGCAAATGAACGGACAATGAATAAGCCAAAAAGGTAACAATTTAATGTTGTGATAATACACAACGAAACGTACTGTAATCTGCACAGTCAATTTAACACCAGGTGACGTGTGGGCAGGCTTGAAGATAGAAGACCCCCGACGAGAGAGAAGCTGCGTCCCACACGGCTTCCACCACCAACGGTCTGAAGAACACCGGAGCCGCCAAGTCCCGAGTCCCCAGGTGGCCTCTGTCTTTGGCTGTCGACCCTGGTACTGCTGGCAGAAAGCAGAAATATGATGAGTGAGTGTGAGTCCGCACACTCAGTAAATCCACAGTTAGCGAGGGAGGAAGCACCTCCACCTCCAAGCACACACTCGTGCAGCTCCTGTTTGAGCACTTATCTGGGTGGGAGGTGTTGCGAAGCCGTCGCTGAACACCTCAAACGCCACCTCCACAGACGAGTCTCACCGACAGGAAAACGGCTGCAAAGAAGAGTTTAGACAGATACACAGTCTTAAGTTCACAGAGAATTTACCTTGGTAATGGTAGTCGATTTCTCGGCGGGGAGGTGGAGTTGCAGTCCGGCTTTTATGGTGGTGATGATGAACGAGTGACAGCTGGTGCAGAGGATGAGTGACAGCTGTCACTTCTTCTGGGTCTGGCGCCCTCTCATGCTTGGAGCCCGCACTCCAAGCAGGGCGCCCTCTGGTGGTGGTGGGCCAGCAGTACCTCCTCTTCAGCGGCCCACACAACAGGACCCCCCCCTCAACGGGCGCCTCCTGGCGCCCGACCAGGCTTGTCCGGGTGTCTTGCGTAGAACTCGGCCAGGAGGGCCGGGTCCAGGATGAAGCTCCTCTTCACCCAGGAGCATTCTTCAGGTCCATACCCCTCCCAGTCCACCAGGTATTGGAACCCCCGGCCCTTACGATGGACGTCCAGGAGCCTGCGGACCGTCCAAGCAGGCTCCCCGTCGATGAGCCGGGCAGGAGGCGGCATAGGTCCAGGTGCACAGAGGGGCGAGGTGCGGTATGGCTTGATGCGGGACACGTGGAATACAGGGTGGATCCGCAGTGAAGCCGGGAGTCGGAGCTTCACTGCGGCCGGGTTGATGATCTTGAGGATTTGAAATGGTCCAATGTACCTGTCCTTTAACTTAGGGGAGTCCACACAAAGGGGGATGTCCTTTGTTGAAAGCCACACCTCCTGCCCGGGCCGGTATGTGGGGGCCGGGGAACGTCGGAGGTCCGCATGGGTCTTAGCCCTCGTCCGGGCCTGTAACAGGGCAGAGCGGGCGGTCCGCCACACCCGGCGGCACCTCCTGAGGTGGGCCTGGAACGAGGGCACACCGACCTCTCCCTCCACCAGCGGGAACAATGGGGGCTGGTACCCCAAACATGCCTCAAAAGGGGAGAGGCCGGTAGCAGACGAAACTTGGCTCTTGTGGGCATACTCGATCCAGGCCAGATGGTGTCTCCAGGCCGCCGGATGCGCGGAGGTGACACACCGAAGGGCCTGCTCCAACTCCTGGTTGGCCCGCTCTGCCTGGCCGTTGGTCTGGGGGTGGTACCCGGACGAGAGACTCACGGTGGCCCCCAGCTCCTTGCAGAAACTCTTCCACACCTGTGAAGAGAACTGGGGACCACGATCTGATACAACGTCCGATGGTATCCCATGCAGCCGCATGACGTGGTGGACCAGGAGGTCTGCCGTCTCCTGGGCCGTCGGGAGCTTCGGGAGGGCCACGAAGTGGGCCGCCTTGGAGAACCGGTCCACTATCGTGAGAATCACGGTGTTGCCCTGGGACGGCGGGAGGCCCGTGATGAAATCCAGGCCGATGTGAGACCAGGGGCGATGAGGCACTGGCAGGGGTTGGAGGAGGCCCGTCGTCCTCCGATGGTCTGCCTTGCCCCTGGCGCAGATTGTACAGGCCTGGACGTAGTCCCGGACGTCGGTTTCCAGGGACGCCCACCAGAAGCGCTGCTGGACTACTGCCACGGTCCTATGCACTCCGGGATGACAGGACAGCTTGGACCCGTGACAGAAGTCCAATACGGCAGCTCTTGCTTCTGGTGGGACGTACAGTCTGTTCTTGGGGCCAGTCCCCGGGTCCGGGCTCCTTGTCAGGGCCTCCCGGACGGTCTTCTCCACATCCCAGGTGAGGGTGGCCACGACAGTGGACTCGGGGATGATGGTCTCGGTGGGGTTTGACAGCCCCGCTTTGGCTTCTTCTTCGTGCACCCGGGACAATGCATCTGGTTTTTGGTTCTTGATCCCGGGGCGATACGTGATCTGGAAGTCAAAGCGCCCGAAGAACAGAGACCAGCGGGCTTGCCTGGGGTTCAGCCGCTTGGCGGTCCGGATGTACTCCAGGTTCCGATGGTCCGTGAAAACCATGAAGGGCAACGATTCCCCCTCCAGCAGGTGTCTCCACTCTTCAAGAGCCTCCTTCACCGCAAGAAGTTCCCGATTGCCGACGTCATAGTTCCGTTCAGCGGGGGTCAACCTCCGGGAATAAAAGGCACAAGGATGGAGAATCTTATCAGCCTCCACGCTCTGGGACAGCACGGCTCCTATCCCTGAGTCAGAGGCATCCACTTCTACTATGTACTGGCGATCAGGATCAGGCTGCACCAGAACTGGTGCAGTCGAGAACCGGCGTTTCAACTCCTGGAACGCGGCTTCGCACCGATCCGACCAGGCGAAGGGGACCTTGGTGGAGGTCAGGGCAGTCAGGGGGCTAACTACCTGACTGTAACCTTTAATGAACCTCCTGTAGAAATTTGCAAAGCCGAGGAACTGCTGTACTTTCCTGCGGCTTGTTGGTTGGGGCCAATCTCTCACCGCCGCAACCTTAGCCGGATCAGGGGCGACGGAGTTGGAGGAGATGATGAACCCCAGGAAGGACAAAGAAGTGCGGTGGAACTCGCACTTCTCGCCCTTCACAAACAGCCGGTTCTCCAACAACCGCTGTAGGACCTGACGTGCATGCTGGACATGGGTCTCAGGGTCCGGGGAAAAGATGAGTATATTGTCCCGATATACGAAGACAAACCGATGCAGGAAGTCCCGCAAGACGTCATTTACCAAAGCTTGGAACGTCGCGGGGGCGTTAGTGAGGCCGAACGGCATGACCAGGTACTCAAAATGACCTAACGGGGTGTTGAATGCCGTCTTCCATTCGTCTCCCTTCCGGATCCGAACCAGGTGGTACACGTTTCTAAGATCCAATTTAGTGAAAATTTGGGCTCCATGCAGGGGCGTGAACACTGAATCCAACAGAGGTAACAGGTATCGGTTGCGAACCGTGATCTCGTTCAGCCCTCTGTAATCAATGCATGGACGGAGTCCGCCGTCTTTTTTACCCACAAAAAAGAAACCAGCACCCATCGGGGAGGTGGAGTTCCGGATCAGCCCGGCAGCTAAGGAGTCCCGGATGTAGGTCTCCATTGATTCGCGTTCCGGACGTGAGAGGTTGTACAACCTACTGGACGGGTACTCAGCGCCCGGGACCAAATCGATGGCACAATCATACGGTCGGTGCGGGGGAAGAGTGCGCGCCAGATCTTTGCGGAAAACGTCCGCAAGATCATGGTACTCCTTTGGCACCGCCGATAGATTGGGGGGGACTTTGACCTCCTCATTAGCCGTAGTGCCGGGAGGGACTGAGGATCCTAAACACTCCCGGTGGCAGGTTTTGCTCCACTGCGTGACAACCCCGGACGGCCAATCTATCCGGGGATTGTGCTTCGCCATCCATGGAAAGCCCAAAATCACTCGGGAGGTAGATGGTGTTACATGGAACACTATCTCCTCCCTGTGATTCCCAGACACAACCAAAGTCACTGGTTGTGTCTGATGTGTGATTAATGGAAGCAGGGTGCCATCTAGTGCTCGCACCCGCAATGGTGCCGGCAGAGCCACCAGAGGGAGCCCTACTTCCTTTACCCATCTGCTGTCCAGCAGATTCCCTTCAGACCCCGTGTCTACCAGTGCTGGGGCGTGAAGGGTTAAATCCCCACAAAGGATTGTTACTGGGATTCGTGCAGATTTGCGGGGTTTTCCCGCGTGCGTGTTATGGCCCACCCTTAGCCCAGTTTCTAAGGACGGGCGTTGTAGTTTGACCGTTTTGGGGCAGTCCTTCTGCATGTGCTCGCAAGAGCCGCAGACAAAACACTCCCCGCGGGCCAGCCTCCTTTGTCTGATATTTGATTTTAATTTGGCCCTGCTCATGTCCATAGCCTCCTCAGCAGGGGGAGCTGTAGCCACACGGAGCTCTCTGGCAGTGAAGCGTGGGGACGACGTCACCTTGTCGGAACCGGAAGGGGGAGGGACGGCTCGTGCCCGGTCACGCCCCCCGGCCTGCTCCCGACGATGCTCGTTTAAATGGTTGTCTAAGCGTATAACTAAATCGACAAGCCCGTCAAAATCCCGTGGTTCCTCCTTAGCCAGTAGGTGCTCCTTAAGGACCGGGGACAGTCCATTTACAAAGGCGGCGCGGAGCGCAACGTTATTCCAGCCGGACCTCGCTGCCGCGATGCGGAAGTCGACTGCATACTCGGCTGCGCTACGGCGCCCCTGTCTCATCGACAGCAGCACGTTCGAAGCGGTCTCGCCTCTGTTGGGATGATCAAACACTTGTTTGAACTCCCGTACAAACCCAGTATAAGACGTTAGGAGCCGTGAATTCTGCTCCCAAAGCGCCGTAGCTCATGCGCGTGCCTCTCCTCGAAGCAAATTAATAACATAAGCCACCCGGCTAGCGTCTGATGCGTACATGACAGGGCGCTGTGAAAAGACGAGCGAACACTGCATGAGGAAGTCCGCGCACGTCTCGACACAGCCCCCATACGGTTCCGGAGGGCTTATGTATGCTTCAGGGGATGGTGGGGGGGTTCGTTGAACGACCAGTGGAACGTCTGATACAGGCCCAGGACCAGCCAGAGGAGTGGCTGCAGCAGCGCCCTGATCGCGCGCTTCCACCCTGGCGGTGAGAGCCTCCACCCTCCGATTAAGGAGGACATTCTGCTCGGTCACTAAATCTAACCGAGCCGTGAAGGCGGTTAAGATCTGCTGTAGCTCACTCAACACGCCTCTCGCTGACGCCTGCGCTCCTGGCTCTTCCATTGGCCATTCAAGCTCGGGTTGACGCCCCTCGGAATCCATGACGATGGCCGAGAAATCCTGTTGGGAAGGTGTCGTAGCACGGACCCACAACAGGGGGCTCAAATGAACGGACAATGAATAAGCCAAAAAGGTAACAATTTAATGTTGTGATAATACACAACGAAACGTACTGTAATCTGCACAGTCAATTTAACACCAGGTGACGTGTGGGCAGGCTCGAAGATAGAAGACCCCCCGACGAGAGAGAAGCTGCGTCCCACACGGCTTCCACCACCAACGGTCTGAAGAACACCGGAGCCGCCAAGTCCCGAGTCCCCAGGTGGCCTCTGTCTTCGGCTGTCGACCCTGGTACTGCTGGCAGAAAGCAGAAATATGATGAGTGAGTGTGAGTCCGCACACTCAGTAAATCCACAGTTAGCGAGGGAGGAAGCGCCTCCACCTCCAAGCACACACTCGTGCAGCTCCTGTTTGAGCACTTATCTGGGTGGGAGGTGTTGCGAAGCCGTCGCTGAACACCTCAAACGCCCCCTCCACAGACGAGTCTCACCGACAGGAAAACGGCTGCAAAGAAGAGTTTAGACAGATACACAGTCTTAAGTTCACAGAGAAATTACCTTGGTAATGGTAGTCGATTCTCGGCGGGGAGGTGGAGTTGCAGTCTGGCTTTTATGGTGGTGATGATGAACGAGTGACAGCTGGTGCAGAGGATGAGTGACAGCTGTCACTTCTTCTGGGTCTGGCGCCCTCTCGTGCTTGGAGCCCGCACTCCAAGCAGGGCGCCCTCTGGTGGTGGTGGGCCAGCAGTACCTCCTCTTCAGCGGCCCACACAACAGAGATGCTCCAGACCTAACACAGGAGCCACCAAAGACAAAGAATCTCCTTCTCTCTTTAGTGTCTTCAGACTCTTATTCAGATGATGAAGTGTGGTGTATCAGGGCTCTGAGCTTGTATAGAGCAGAGCCCACCATCAGCGAGACAGAGTGCCCACTGCAGTGGTGGTCAAGTAGAGCAGGGACCCACCCACAGCTGTCTGTCCTGGCCCGCAAATATCTGACCAGTCCTGCCACTTCTGTCCATTGTGAGAGGCTGTTCTCACTTGAAGGGCCACATAGTAACAAAGAAGAGAGCTGCACTGAGCTCTGAAAGTGTGAACAGGCTAGTTCGCCTAAGCAACTGGCTAAAAAAGAGGGAGAAGAAGTAGGTTTTGAGGTACTGTGAGGTCAATGGGTTTGCTGTTTTTGCACTAAAATGTTGATCAAACTGTTTTGGCCTATGTTGTCTATAGTGTATGTTATATGTTATGGGAGAACAAAGATTTTTGCTCAAGATACCGTGAGTATAAAAGGGATTTAGGTCAGTTAAAGGACCATTTCTGTTTTTTGTTTTACCATTTTACGTGGTACAAATTGCACTTTATGTTGAATTGTTGGTTGACTTTTGTTTGACATTTAAAATCAGTACTGCTCTGTTGCAAAATAAATAATGATTTGTTGTTTAAATGGATGTATGTGTCGATCATTTAATTCAGTAATACACCAGCATCCATTTAAATTGAAAAATTTTGCTTCTTGCAGCAAATGTTGTTATGCAATTAAAATACGATTGAGGAAAAAAAGCCTCTAATTAATTAGATTATTTTTTTAATGGAGTGCCACCCCTAATACACACACACACACACACACACACACACACACACACACACACACACACACACACACACACACACACACACACACACACACACACACACACACACACACATATATATATATATATACACACACACACACACACACACACACACACACACACACACACACACACACACACACACACACACACACACACACAGCAGGTAGAATGAATATGAAACAAGTCACCATGTTTCTCAGTAAATGTATTCTAAAGGACCTACTGACGTGCAATTTTCACCATATGTCAGTAACAACTCAAGTAATCTATATATGCAAATAAACCAAAACAAATGAAGTTACGTTACGTGTAATAAAATTGAATAATACAGGAAAAAATGATTGAACGCGTTTATTATTTAAAAAGTACAAAAGTCGTTGTTGGTACTGAAGCTTCAATATGCCTCCTGTATGTAGAAACTAGTCACATGCATTGCTCAGGTGTGATTTTGGCCCATTTTTCCACACAAACAGTCTTCAAATGTTGAAAGTTCCATGGACCTCTACTATGAACTCTGATCTTTAGTTCTTTTCATGGATTTTCTGTTGGATTCAGATCAGGTGATTGTCTGGACCATTCTAGCAACTTTATTTTCATTCTCTGAAACCAATTGTTTGGTATCATTGTTTTGCTGAAACATCCACCCTTGTTTCATCTGCATCATCCTGGTACATGGCAGCAGATTTTTATCAAGAATGTCTCTGTACATTATTCCATTCATCCTTCCTTCACATCTGTGAAGTTTGCTGGAGGCTGAAAAACAGCCCCACACCATCATGTTCCCACCTCCAAACTTTACTGTTGGTGTGGCGGTTTTGGGGCTATTTGACCACCAAACACAGTGGTATTATGACATCCAAAGACTTCAATTTTGGTCTCATCTGACCAGACTATATTTCACAGAGTTAAGGTTCTTTTATGTGGTGAGTGATCTCAAAAAGAATTAGACAGGACATTAACTTCAAAGTTTAGATGTTGTATTGAAAGGTGCCTACACTGAATACAGAGTCATCTAGCAGCACTGGGCTCTTCGAACAAACCACATGCACCGTTTGAACAAAGAGCCACGATCCCTCTCTGCACTAACTTTTATTCCTGAGTCAAGGCCGGTTCCCATGTGGGCGGCCCTTAGCCTGTCGGGAAGCAGTGGCTACATGACTGGCTGCAAAGCGAAGTAGCCGGATATAAGCGGGTGTCGTAGTCATGTTTTGTTCAAGGCAGTATGTAGAAATTTTATGATGTATTTATATGTCGGTGTGCCAATCAACAAATCAGTGTTCTATTATGCCGTTCCCATTCTGTTCCACATAGATGCCAATACTTTGGTTTTATCAATTAGACAGCTATAAAAAGCAGTTAGGTTAAAAATCAGGTTGTATTACCAAATACAAGGACATTTTGGGTGTACGTCGGTCATTTTGAAAAGCAGTTAGGTTAAGATCAGATAGTTACAATGACATTTTGGATGTGTCTTGGCCATTTTGTGATATGCATCATAGAACACTCTGACAACAGGCTTGTCTAAATTTTGTGCAGCAAACTTTAAATGAGCTTCGTCATGCTTTTTCTTAAACAATGGAGTCTTGCATGGTGAGCGTGCATATAGACCATGGAGGTTGAGTGCATTACTTATCAATTTCGTTACAACAGTTGTTTGGTTGTTCTCCACAAGTGATCTGTAGCTCTTGGACAACTCTTGTGATAATTCTTTTCACATCTCTGTTAGAAACTGTTAGCACTGGGTCATTGCCGGCTTATAGTGAAATGATGTTCTTTTCACTTTCAGATTATGGCCCCAACAGTACTCACTGGAACATTCAGAGGTTTAGAAATCCTTCTGTAACCAATGCCATCAGTATGTTTTACAACAATGAGGTTGTGAAGATCTTGACAGAGCTCTTTTCTTTTACTCATCATGAGATGTTTCTTGTGTGGCACCTTTGTAATGAGACATGTTTTTATAGGCCATCAGTTGGGACTGAACCAGCTGATATTAATCTGCACTGACAAAGGGCAGGATTGATGTCTAATTACTGATAGATTTCAGATGTTTTTTTGGCTTTCCATGTCTTTTAGTATGTCCCTTTGTTCAGGTGTTCAGTACTTTTTTCCTGCATTATTTCACATTATTACACATAATGTATGGACATCTATGGTTTGATTCCTTTGCATGCATGGATTACTTGGGTTGTTACCAACATCTGGTGCAAATTCCATGTCAATAGCACCTTTAGAAATATATTTAATGAGAAAATTGGTGATTTGTTAAATACTTATTTTGCCTATATGTACTGGTGGAGTCATGTGGTATATATGTACTGGTGGAGTCATGTGGTATATATGTACTGGTGGAGTCATGTGCTGCAAAGGTCACCTCATACCACACAAGGAAAGGAAGAAAAAAATCCAACTGCAAGTGGTATCGGAGTTAACAGTAATCAACAGCTGGCACTTTGATTCGAGCTGAAAGGCGGTTTCACTTCCTCACCTCCTCTTCCTCATCACCGCTATTCTGCTTGCAGCTTTTTCTCATGTGACCAGCTGACTGTAGATTTATTGGAGAGGTCACGCTAACAGTAGCATCTGGTTTTGTGTTGTTCTGCTCACACCTCTTCTCTGGTCTTCTCGTGTCATGGTTCAGCACCAGAATAAAGCTGGGGGTCATAAATAGGCAGTAAAAGCTCTCATTGTTTCAACATCAGTAATAAAACTGGTTCATTCTGTAACATGGTAGTAGCACTTGTTCTTCTCCAAAATACTTAAAGACATTGGAAGGGTGAAAAACTGGAGACAAAAACAAAAAACAACACAAAACAAAACAAACAAAAAACAAAACAAAGACATGTCAATTTATTAGCAAACTTGATAACGTTGCCCATGGGCATGAACACAGTGAGGGCTATGGCAATCTGACATGACCCCATACTTTACCAAAATGATGGACCTCTGGTTGACCGGGCCAGTGCCATTCTAGAAGTCACTTAATTCCACCAATTTCTTGACCTTGTCCATGATCTCTCCCAAAATTAATTCTTAAAGTGAAATTTTGGGATCAACCTTCATTGATATACCATGTTTTGTCGTAATCAGCAAATGGAACTGAGTAGCAGGCCAACAAACAGGCACCAGTGATTGACCTTTGGAAAACTGAACTTGCCTGGAAAATTCCAGAACCCACTTCCATATATATGTGCCAAATTCGATGTACATTGCATTAAAAAGTGACCTTGACCTTTGAACCCAATACTTAATACTCAAATACTTTGACCTTTCCTAAAACAAGCCCTTTTGAGGGCAGTTCGGGTGTCGATCATCATCCATATATCAAGTTTGGTGTAAATTGGACAATTATACCTGCACAAATTACACCTGGACAAGCTGCACCTGGTACAATTACACCTGATCAATTACTCTGAGACAAAGTACACCTGGGAAAAACTACACCTGGGACAATTACACCTGAACAATTATTCTGAGACACATTAAACCTGGACAGGTAAATCTGCACAAATTACACCTAGACAACTGCACTTGGACAAACTACACTTTGACAAACTTCACTTTGACAAATGACACCTGGGAAAAAGACACCTGGACAGTTACAGCTGCACAAATACCACCTAGACAAATGTCAACTTGGAAAAAGACACCTCAACAATTACACCTGTAAAAATGATGCAGAGACAAGTGAGACCTGAACATGTAACACCTGGACAAATTACACCCGGACAATTACACCCGGACAGTGACACTTGGACAAACGACACCTTGATAAGCGACACTATGGCAAATGACACCTGGACAAATTGCACATGGACAAATTATACCTGGACAAATTCCATCTGGACAACCTACGCCTGGACAATTACACCTGTACAAATTATACATAGACAAACTACACATGGACAAATTATTCCTGGAAAAATTACATCTGGACAAACTACACCTGGTATATTACACTCGGAGAAATTACATCTAGACTACCTACACTTGGACAAATTATACCTGGAAAAACTACACCTGGACAATTACAACCGGACAAATTATACGTGGACAAATTGCATCTGGACAAACTATGCTTGGACATATTAGACTTAGAGAAACTACACCTGGACAAATTATACAACCCCAATTCCAATGAAGTTGGGACATTGTGTAAAATGTAAATAAAAACAGAATACAATGATTTGCAAATCCTCTTCAACCTATATTCAATTGAATACACAACAAAGACAAGATATTTAATGTTCAAACTGATAGACTTTATTGTTTTTGTGCAAATATTTGCTCATTTTGAAATGGATGCTTGCAACACGTTTCAAAAAAGCTGGGACAGTGGTATGTTTACCACTGTGTTTCATCACCTTTCCTTCTAACAACACTCAATAAGCATTTGAGAACTGAGGACACTAATTGTTGAAGCTTTGTAGGTGGAATTCTTTCCCATTCTTACTTGATGTACGACTTCAGTTGTTCAACAGTCCGGGGTCTCCGTTGTCATATTTTGCGCTTCATAATGCGCCACACATTTTCAACGGGCGACAGGTCTGGACTGCAGGCAGGCCAGTCTACTACCCGCACTCTTTTACTACGAAGCCACGCTGTTGTAACGCGTGCAGAATGTGGCTTGGCATTGTCTTGCTGAAATAAGCAGGGACGTCCCTGAAAAGACGTTGCTTTGATGGCAGCATGTGTTGCTTCAAAACCTCAATGTACCTTTCAGCATTGATGGTGCCATCACAGATGTGTAAGTTGCCCATGCCATAGGCACTAACACACCCCCATACCATCACAGATGCTGGCTTTTGAACTTTGCATTGGTAGCAGTCTGGATGGTCTTTTTCCTTTTTTGTCCGGAGGACACGAAGTCCATGATTTCCCAAAACAATTTGAAATGTGGACTCAGACCACAGCACACTTTTCCACTTTGCTTCTGTCCATTTCAAATGAGCTCGGGCCCAGAGTTTTTGGTGGTTTTCGGTGTTTCTGGATGCTGTTGATGTATGGTTTTCACTTTGCATGGTAGAGTTTTAATTTGCACTTGTAGATGTAGCAACGAACTGTGTTAACTGACAATGGTTTTCTGAAGTGTTCCTGAGCCCATGAGGTAAGATCCTTTACACAGTGATGTCGGTTTTTAATGCAGTGCCGAATTAGGTTTGAAGGTCACGGGCATTCAATGTTGGTTTTCGGACTTTCCGCTTACGTGTAGAAAGTTCTCCTGATTCTCTGAATCTTCTGATTATATTATGGACTGT
This sequence comes from Thalassophryne amazonica, assembly GCF_902500255.1. NCBI lineage: Eukaryota > Metazoa > Chordata > Actinopteri > Batrachoidiformes > Batrachoididae > Thalassophryne > Thalassophryne amazonica. The sequence goes on from NC_047118.1 coordinate 71,251,157, forward strand.
AGATGATGGAATCCCTAAATTCCTTGGAACTGAACATTGAGAAACATTGTTCTTAAACTGCTTGACTATTTTTTCACACAGTTGTTCACAAAGTGGTGATCCTCACCCCATCTTTGCTTGGGGATGCTCCTTTAATACCCAATCATGACACTCACCTGTTTCCAGTTAACCTGTTCACCTGTGACTGTGACAATGTTCTGGGTTGTGTACAGCTCGAGATAGTACTCAACCCAGCGCTGCAGCTGCTTCCCCTGGTCTGTGATGACTTCGCCTTCTTTGACTTGAGTAAGGAAGACTTGGAGGTGGAGGGGCCTGTTGCCTTCTTGATGCCGTCATACATGCCTCTTGCATCCCCAGTGTCAGCAGATGTCTCTATACTGCTGCAGAGGTCCAACAAGTATTAGCTGGCATGGTGACAGGTGGTTTGCTGGGCTTTTCTCTTGGCAGCTTTGAGGGATTCTAGTGCTGCAGAAGCATAAATAAGGCTTTAAATTCATTAAATAAATCATCATAAATTGTAAATTTGTGTAAATTTGATAGCTTAATTATTTTTATATTTATTTTGATAGTACCTGTACCTGTAAAGTTCTCCGTTGCTGGATTACACTTTATTCTGGATGAATTTGACAAATTTGACCCTCAACAAGCTTTTCTTCCTACAATCATCGCCTTCAATTTAAAGGTAAGATGTAAAATTTTTACCGACTGCTGAAAATGACCGGACTTTTCTGATCCATTTGTAATCAGCGTGCACACTGCAAAAACTATTAAAACATGAGAGGAGATGAAAGAGTGAAAGCAGAAAAGTGTCAAATCACAGCCTTTTGCTGTGTCTTATTGAACAAGTGCATGTCAGATTACAGGTCCGAGTCTGAGCACAGTGTGAAAAAAATAAACGGTCGGTTTTTCAATCACGGAAATGACTCCGGTCCCACAGGTGAGGGTTTTTTTTTAATGGAAATACATTGCAATGGGATGGTACATTTTATCATATGTGATTGAAAATCCATTATACAAAATCTGTTGTATATGGTGTTTGTTACATGGAAAACAATTTAAAAACATTGGGACTTTTTTGTCCAGTAACTGCGAATAACCGGTTTGTACGATGATGGTTTAGGTGAGTTTTAATATACATACTATACTTTACCTCGCAAAGTCACTACCATCCCACACAGATGACTTTATTTTTCCAAATGTTTCTTCTGTTTGGATCTGAAGGAAATCTGTTCATCTTGAAGCCCTTGTGTCTATTTGTGCATCCAAATGCATGGCAACCCAGCATTTTCAGTGATTAAATAAATAAAATAGCTGGATTTACATGCAGGCAGATTAACAGTGAATGCTATTTTGGCCCCAAGGTGGCATCACGAGTCAGTGACCTTTTTTTGGCTGATCATGTCCCTACTCTCTCAATTCAGGGACTCTAACTACACCTGGACAAATGAGGCAAATACTGTGTGAGTTTCACCTGTTTTCCTTTATGGCCACATAACATGCAGATCCTATGAACTGAAGACTCTGGAAAAGTTGACAAAGAAACAGGAAGATTTCACAGATCAGTCTGAAGGGGAGCATTCCAGGTAGAAAGAAAGAAAGAAAGAAAGAAAGAAAGAAAGAAAGAAAGAAAGAAAGAAAGAAAGAAAGAAAGAAAGAAAGAAAGAAAGAAAGAAAGAAAAATTCTTAGTTTTTGTTTGACCTTTAGTCAGAGGTGAAATCTAAAACTGTTAAAAATGAATTGATTTTACACTAAAGATACATGAACTATTATTGAAAATTGAACCACAGACAGACATACAGCATAACAGACACATAATGAAAAATAATACACAGGCTATGCCGACAAAAACCACAGACAGACAAAAATACACACAGGAAGAATCTCTCTCTCTCTCTCTCGCTCTCTCTCAGTATTACTCATGGCAGTGTGTTGCTGAGCAGCAGCCAGTTGTGTTTTTCCCCTCGCTCAGCTCTCGCTCTCTCTCTTCTGCTCTGATCTGACTCTCTGTCTTTTGCTCTGTTGTTCGGCGCACAGACAGGACTCCTCTTCCTCCTATTATTCATTGCACTGTTATCTGATTTCTTTTCTTTTAATCTCTCTTGCTTTGTCACCCCCATGTTCGGGGCATTAGAGGGGGTCACAGAGTGTATGTGAGTGTGTATGAGTATATGTGAGAGTGTTGGGGGGTTTCGGGATGGAAGCAGTGGCTCTGTACACGTTCCGTGCAACAGAAGGCGATGAACTCAGTTTCAATAAGGGAGACTTACTAAAGGTAAGCACATCTATCTATCTATCTATCTATCTATCTATCTATCTATCTATCTATCTATCTATCTATCTATCTATCTATCTATCTATCTATCTATCTATCTATCTATCTATCTATCTATCTATCTATCTATCTATCTATCTATCTATCTATCTATCTATCTATCTATCTATCTATCTATCTATCTATCTATCTATCTATCTATCTATCTATCTATCTATCTATCTATCTATCTATCTATCTATCTATCTATCTATCTATCTATCTGTCAGCAGGGTACCTGAACATCTCTTCTGAGAAGACAAAATCAAAATTTACAGTTTAATTTCTGACTAGTAACAGCGACCCACTGATTTGAATGGAAACTGCTGCGAGATACTTACAAACCAGTTTTAACTATTTAAAATGTGAATTCCAAATAATACATATCTTTAAATTATTTCAAGACAAAAGTGCATTTAGAAATATATCAGTAGTTGGAATGCAATCACAGAGTGATTTAACTAACAAAAAGTCAATTCGTAATATGTTAACTGTTGCATGGGGTACTGTTTAACATATGCATTTTCCAACCCAGTCTCACTGCAAGTTGTGATTCAGCAGCACAAAGTGTACATTAATCTATTGGTAATCTACTGATATTGTGATCAAAAGCACCTCATTTTTGTCACAGCAGCACAAATTCATTCTAATTTATTCCATGATGGCTGCATGAAATTAAAAGTGAAGCGGGCGGTCGGGGTGGTTATGGTTAGGGTGGGGGAAGAAGTTGGATTAGGTTATGGTTAAGGTTAGGGTTAGTAATAGTGAGTTAAAAAAAAACCCTGTCACGAAAATTTGACTCATTTCGTGATGGGAGGATGAAAAAAAAAAAAAAACGTGAGACTGGGCTGGCATTTTCATGCACATGAAGCATATCCTGAATTTATTCATGTTTTGTCCAATTTGTAATTTCAGATGTAGGTAATAATGTAGAGAATATTGAAGTAGAAATATCCAAAATTCAGTTATAACTGTGTTTCCCAGCTGAGTCTCACATTTTTTCGTGATTCGGTCATGAAATGCATCACACCTTTGCAACGCAGTCAAGCTTAGCTCACATTATCCTTAACCCTAACCCCAACCATAACCCTGTTAGTGCAGTTCTGACTGCTTCAATTGCAAAAAAATAAATAAATCTATAATTCACCACAATTTCACATATTCTAAAGGTATTTAGTGGATATCCAAAGCCATGTTGTCAAAACAAGCTATTTCAGATTTTAATCATCTGCAACATGGCAAGATGATTAAGTATTTAGAGAATTTATGAGAAAAGATTAACAGTATACAAGATTAGCAATATACAAAATAATAATAGAAGACACCTCTAATTTACCACAATTTGACACATCCTAAAGTTAGTGAGTGGATATCCAAAGCCAATATGTTGTCAGAACTGCAATCAAGATATTTCAGATTATAACCATCCGCAACATGGCAAGATGATTAAGTATTTAGATAATTTATGAGAAAAGATTAACAGTACAAGATTAGCAATATACAAGATAATAATAATCTAACATATCTCTAACTGACCACAGTTTTACACTTCTTAAAGTTATTTCATGGATATCCAAAGCCAAGATGCTATCAGTACTACAGTCAAGATATTTCAGACTTTAGTCATCTGCAACATGGCAAGATATACAAGTATTTAGAGAACTTATAGAAAAGATTAACATTGTACTAGATTAGCAATATACAAAATAATAATTGAATATATCTCTAATTTAAGTGGGAAAACTCCCATTGCATGGTCACAAAACATTAAAATTGTATTCAGTAAATTTTTATGCTGACCTTTCCTGTTATAGGAAGACTACAGTATTTATCAGCCCTTATAACCAAGTAAATAATATCACCATTTATTTGAGGTCTTAGTGAGATGTAATTAATAATAACGGCCTGAACCAAAGAATAAGTAAAATTTTGGCCCTCGCAATGAAAGCCCCAATAAAGAGAAAACTATTTTTCTACACTCTATAGCTATGTCCCAGACATGTCCCAGACTGCTGGAAAAGAACACATTGCGCATGGCACGAGCATGAATCAGTTGGGGCGGGTCAGAGCGCAGTCTTGGTGTTCGACGGCTGTCCTCCGCAATTCTTACTGCCACAGATGTGGCATGGATCCTTGTTTTTTCCATTCTGCCTGATTTGGCTTGACGTGTGCTACAATCGTACTAAGTGTGATGGGGGTCTTAATCTTCGCCTTGATCCAGGATAATCACAAACCCAGACTCTCTGACTCCTCACTCAGCTTCTCACGTGTTGCCGTCTTTGATTCCATCAATGGGAATAAATCGGACTAAAATGAATTAAAGTGATGTTTGTGTCTGAGATGCTCTTGTTGATTGCTGTGGAGATTATGATCATGAACTCCATCCTCGGAATTCAGATGGAGATAATCTGGAGTATCTACAGAGCATTACTGAGAAGTTACTGCATTAGCGGCCAAATGAGGCATGAAATCACATAAAAGTAAATTAACAGCTCGCACCAACATCAACTCCTACACAGTGCCTCATAGGAACACATCACGCTACCAGTGAAGCATCGATGCATGAAATTAACTTCAGTGACAGGCAGGACAACGTCTGACAGATGAGCAGTGCCCAAAACATTTTTAAGATTTACATCAACTTTATGGAAACTTTCTTTTATCTTATTGGGAAACATTTCAGGAGTAGATGTATAAGTAAACAGGAGAAGAGGGTCATGGGATTGCTTCCCACCTATGGCCTTTCTGTGTGGCGTTTGCGTGTTCTCCCTGTACTTGCATGAGTTCCCTCTGGGTGCTCCGGCTTACTCCCACATCCAAAGACATGCAGATGGAAACTTTAAATTGACCATAGGTGTGTGTGTGGGTGTAAATATGTTTGTGTATTTGTGGCCCTGTGATAGTTTGCCGTCCTGTCCAGGGTGTACCCCGCCTCACAACCTATGGCTGCTAGGATAGGCTCCAGTCCCACTATGACCCTTAATTAGAGTAAGCTGGTATAGAAAGTGAATGTTCACCACACAGTATATCTATCTATCTATCTATCTATCTATCTATCTATCTATCTATCTATCTATCTATCTATCTATCTATCTATCTATCTATCTATCTATCTATCTATCTATCTATCTATCTATCTATCTATCTATCTATCTATCTATCTATCTATCTATCTATCTATCTATCTATCTATCTATCTATCTATCTATAATATATGATAATTTCATTCAGAATATTTGGAAAGGACTAATATACTTAATATTTTTACTTAGATTTACGAAGTTCATCGAGTATATTTAAATGATTTTACAGCTTTTTAATTTACTCAATATTTTAAAGTGTCAAAATGTTTCACCAAAAAATTTGAGTAGAACACAGTAACAATTTTTAGAGTGTATGAATCAACTATGCTTTAAAGAAGACAGCTGCCATTTAGCCAGTCCCTTCAGATTTTTTTTCAACTGATAACTTACAGACCTAAGGACCCCTTGACACATAACATGATTGAAGCTGACTAGTGCACGAAAGAGGAATTGCATGACATTCGTGAAAAATTAGAGCCACCTCAAACGCATCCTACAGCTGTCGCCACAACCATTCATGCACACAAGTGGCCGAAAGACAGGGAATGCCCTGTGGGTGCTCATTCAATCCCCCTCTCGGCAGGTGTCAGCCAAATTCCAGGTGTCACACACAAACATCTAACATTGCTCACTGGACACTGAGAAAAAGCGGGGCTATTCATGCTCCTGGTACGATAGTAGACAGCAAGCGACCACATTCGACCTGTCTGTGAAAAGTGACTAAGTGCCACACGAGTGTGGTGTAAGCTAGCAATACAGATGGGTGTGACTGTGTGTTGCCCCCCCAACCACCATCACCAGTATACACACACGCACCATGAATCCAACATTGTCAACTGTGGCTGAAGGTCCCAGAATCCAGTGCTGGACCAGCTGACAGCTGTGTACTGCACCTCAGCTGGAGTACATGCAGTACACATGTGTGCGGGTGCTCACGCCCTCATGAGGACCGGCCAGCGTTTCAGCGTGCGGCACAGTGTGAAGCCATCTGGCCGGCTGATGTCACCTGCACCACTTAAATTGTAGTTTACATGACAGACAGAAAGAGTGGAAATTAAATAAAACAAATGAGGGGGAAGACGTGAACTCATTCTTGTGTGATCACTTTGCTCATACGCTTTACTGTGGACACACAGCACCTGTCAGCTGACTGCCGACTGACAGCTGGACATGACCATGCACACAAGGTGTTACATTACAACACAGACATGAGACAGATACAGGACAAACACATAATAATACATACATGAAATTAAAATCACAGAACAAAGCAACAGTGAGCCTTTTATTTCTGTGACCTGCCGAGGTCCGCTGATAGAGGTGGGCGTGTCCCCCTGCGATGTGCAGCTGGTCAGATATCTGTGCTTGCAGGTCTCAGCTCAGGAACACTTGTACTGGCTTGTAGACTATGAAGTTGCATAACTACAGCGTGAAGCGTGGATGTCAGCTTGCTGTCCTCACGTGGAAATAAATTAAAATATATTGCTCCAGCTGGCCGTTGTGTCAGTGCACCGCAAAGCTGCTGAATATTGTGCCATGCAGAAAATCACCCCACCAGACTGCAAGGCATGTGTCACTGTGGGATTTCCCCATATTATAATAATTAAAACGCATATCACATTTGCAGTGTATCACGGCTGATGTGCTCACGACGTGACAGGCTGGCTCTTCATGAGATGGGAGCCGGTTCTTTATGACACAGGAGCCAGCTGGCTCTTCATGAGATGAGCCCATCAGGTAATTCATGTGAAACATAAAACGGAGAACAGTAATCCACGTCATTTCATTACTTCCTGGTGTACATCTAGGCGGAGGCTAAATCCGCACTTTAGAAAAGGAATTAAGTATTATAAATTGTGGTGTTTTTAAATTTTTTTTCCTCCACTGCTGTGTACACGACTTTGCGTGTGCTCGCACTGTGTTTGTGCGCACAAACACGAGCATGCACAAAACCGTCACCGCGGTTTTGTGCATGCCTGTCTGACCATGCGCCCCTCTGACAGCAGGTGGAATGTTTTGTGGTTCTCCATTTTGTTTTTGGTTCGCGGAGTTTCTTCTGGTTTCTGCGTCTTTCGTGTTACGTGTGAAGGAGCCCTACATACAGTCAACAAGTACACGTGTAAATTTCTAAAATTTACACAATTCTGTTGAAAACCTGTACGTGCTATTTGAGCCAAAGACAAAGTGAGTCAAAGTGAGTGGAGAAAAAACTAAATAGGGTTGTAATGTTCTACAGAGTAGAATTTAGGAATTCTAAATTATTTTTTTTTTTTTAACAAGCAGCAGTGGGCTTTGCGGCCACTGGGAGCCTGTGATAAGCAAAAAAAGCTTCACAGGCTGTGACATAACTAGTGGTAAACTGGTAATGCAACTGCATTGAGGGGGCCAAGCACACAATCACTGATGTTTGAAAGCAGTGAGATGGAAACTAAAATCCATTATTTTCTTAATAAATAAATAAATTAATGAATGAATAACTTAATAATAAATAACTAAATAATTGAATTAAATGACCAGCAGATGTGAACACAGCTTAGAAATTAGTTTTGCTAATTAGTTAAGCTGAATAAATTGTCATTATTCTCTGGCTAGTTCGGGGGTTGCTTCACTGTGTGTGCGTGTGTGTGTGTGTGTGTGTGTGTGTGTGTGTGTGTGTGTGTGTGTGTGTTGAGGTGGGGTGGGTTTGGTGTTCTAAATATTAATAATATAATATTTAGTATATACTACAAAACATTTGGTAACACTTTACTTGAAAGTATCATCACCATAGTGACATAACACTGTCATAACTGTTACATGACAGTCATGAACATGTCATAAACATTATATCAATGTCATAAGTGTTTATGACTGCTGTCATTAAGTGTCATTCGGTTTTTGTAATGACAAGTTAATACTATGTGGGTTGTCTTGAATATGACAAATTGATAGTAATCAAAGCGACATAACCAGAAGTTGTCTTTGGCCTTTTTGGTCTTCAGTTGTATGCCAACTTGTCAACTTGTGAAATTTGTCTAAGTGCCCCCACGAGGGTGGCTTTGCAAACAGCAATACACATGGTCTGCATGTGTATCGTACATGTGGCGTGCAGTGGGACAGCACACTTGCATGACATGCTGCTATGTATTAACAGACATGATCATATGGGGGCTGCTCAGCCACATTTGCAGTGGCCACACACAGCGCACGTCGGTAGACTGCTGCATGTGAAACGGACTGTCAGATCACGCAGCAGGCAATCTGAATGTCACTTGTCCGGCAGAACATGCGTGCCGCATGGCTATGACAATATGACAAGCCAACAGCGCCACAAATACGCCATTTCAGTCACGTATCATCAAAAATAGGCCGTAACAAACGCTGTGTTGTCAGTTATTACAGTGCTTTTTTCTCTTTTTTTTAAATGAATGTTTATCTCCTTGTTGTGTTTAGGCATTTTACAGTGCTGTTATAAGACATTGTGATTGTAGTGCAGTGGTAAAGTTTCTGACTAGTAATCTGAGCTTTTGTAAATTGCAGGTTTGAATCCTGCAAGTGGGTGCATTTATTTTTGATTTAACCAGGGTTATTTAACCACAGGGTTCTGTATTGCATCCTCTTTCATTTATTATTTATATCAACCCAGTGATATTCAGTAATTATACATATTCACTAATTTATTTTATTTTTCTCCACATCAAGGGTGCGATGTGGTGCAACACGTCCTAGCTGCTTGCACTGTGTTTGTGTATGTGCACGAGTGTGCACGAAACCATTGCCGATGTGTCGTGCATGCCTGTGCGATCGCGTGTCCGTCTCGACAGCAGGTGGAATGTTTCGTGGTTCCCCATTTTGTGTTTGGTGTGTTTCCTCTGGTTTCTGCATCTTTCATGTTATGTGTGAAGAGGCCCTTAGTGGAAATCCATTAATTCTTGAGATATTCTCTAGTCAAATAAAGCTCCGCCTTCTTCTGTCTTTGGTGTGAAGAATGACCTCATTTATTCCATATTTACACTGTGGGAATGCAACCAGGGAACTGGCTGCAGGTACTCAATAGTTCCTGTTCAACATGGTTCTCATCGTGTAGTTTCTAATTTACTGACTTGAGATATGTCTTTAGATTCTGTTTGAGTTCTGACTCACGTTTCCCCGACACCACATGCACCACTTCTTGAAATAGTTCTATGGACTGGAAATCACTGGAATAAGAGATGAGACATTCATCCAGGCACACGATCCATCACCACCTCTCCAAACTAACCAGGTTAAATGTGGGTGCCTCCTTGGGTGCTTTCTTGGCCTTTTCCAGTTGCTACAGTCATTAAAAGTGAGGCACCCATGTGCAGGATTAAGCACAGAACAACGCAGCACATGGCCGCAGTGCCAAAACTGACCTTCACTCACAATGCAAGTCGTACTCCCGCAGTACCCGAGTCAGATGTGTCCAAGTTTGTGACTCCAGAACCCAGAGAAATCTAGACCTGTAATGACTGAACGGGGTGTACAGTGTCCATCATTAATTTCACATAAAGCATTGTGGTGACTTCAATCTGTGTAAATGGCTCTAAGATGCCATTAGTCAGCTGATATGAATATGTTTTACACCATTAGTGGCGCTTTCTGCAAGAAATCTGACATGATGTCAACTTGAAAGCATCCCCAGAACAACTGTTCAGTCAAAATCCGATTCTGAAATTCAAAGATGTTGTGTTGCAAACTTGCTGTGAAGTAATTCAGGCCAGATTTGTCAGGTCTGTTTGCCAGCTCTGCTGTGTAATCAAGAAGAGCTTATATGGTGTTTAGAACTCCTCAGTAATACACACACACACACACACACACACACACACACACACACACACACACACACACACACACACACACACACACACACACACACACACACACACACACACACACACACACACACACACACACACACACACACACGGGAGTGACTGTAGCAGTTAGAGGAGGAACAGAGGATTTGTTGATGAGGCTAATGTAGAGAAATGGTCGTGGCCTTTCAGATGGACATTCTGCATCAATAACACTTTGGGTCAATATTTCACCTTTTTGTGTGTGTGTGGGCATGCATGTGCTCATGGAATTTGACAAGCCGTGTGAAAAAGGCAATGGTGAGAAAGTGTCACGAAAGAGTGACACGTTAAAACCAATAAATTAAAAAAAAAAAAGTGATATAAGTACGAGGTCTGTCCGTAAAGTATCGTACCTTTTTATTTTTTTCAAAAACTATATGGATTTCATTCATATGTTTTTACGTCAGACATGCTTGAACCCTCGTGCGCATGCGTGAATTTTTCCACGCCTGTCGGTGACGTCATTCGCCTGTGAGCACGCCTTGTGGAAGGAGTGGTCCCGCCCCCTCGTCGGATTTTCATTGTCTGGAAATGGCGGAATGAAAAGGACTTTTTTTCCATCAGAATTTTTTCAGAAGCTGTTAGAGACTGGCACCTGGAAACCATTCGAAAAATTTATCTGGCTTTCAGTGAAAATTTTACGGGCTTCACAGAGAATAAGGACTTTAACTACAGGGTTAAGGACCCCTTTAAAGGACGGTCGGTGCGCCGCGCTGCGAGCTGCGACGATGCGGCACAAACCACTGGATCATTTCTAAGCTGATGGCTCTGTGGATACGAGACCGTCATGTGCTCTTTCTCTGGTTATCACAAGACATCATCCATTTTCCGGCAGATTTCACTTTTAACAAGAGATTTTGTCATGGAAAGCCGCGCGGAGGCTTCGCGTGTCACGACCAATTCGCTGATGAAGCGAGACAAAGGAACACCTCCGTTTCGGAGTGTTAGAGGACAAGTTGATGTCCCAACTTTAAATATTTTTTAAACTTCACCAATAATGTAATAATCAGCCAATAATACATTATGGGAAAAAGTCATTACACTATTGGTTCATAAATTTTATTACCTTAGTGGCAAGTTTTTAAATGATCAACTTTTATTGCACTAAAATGGAAAAAACTATCAGGTTTTCGGGAGTTATTACATTAGTCATTTTTACATTATGAGCAAACAGTTATTACGTGATTAATTCATAAATGCTTATTAATTTAATTCCAAGTTATTACAATACTGGCTTTTGTAAATTTAAGAATGTAAAATAATTACATTATTGGCAGTTATTACATTACCAGTAGTTGGACAAAAAGTTTTTACATTATTGGTTTATAAATTTTATTTCATTAGTGGCAGCTATTACAATATAAACTTTTTTTTAATACAATTTTTTTTGCATTATTGGCAGTTATTGGATTATTATTACATTATGAGAAAACAATTATTACATGATTAGTTCATAAATTTATTACATTAATGGAAAGTTATTACTGTACTGGTTTTTGTTACTTTAAGAATGCTAAATTATTCCATTATTGCCAATTATTACATTACTCATAGTTATTACACTATAGACAAAAAGTTATTACATTATTGGTTGATACATTTTATTTCATTAGTGGCAAGGTATTACATTATCAACTTTAGCTTTTTTAAAAATACAAAAAAGAGATCCCATTATTGGCAGTTATTACATTAATATGTACGTATATGTCGTAGATATGAACGCGCAAAGCTCTTCAGCATCTCACCATGTCATTTAAGTCCTTCAGACTTTTTTTGAGTAAATGTTTAAGGGCAGCATTAGCATGGCTAAAATCTTTCAGCTTCAGAGACTCCCCATCTTTTTAAGCATTTTTCTTTTTTTTGCCTCTCACATGCCTGAAAGCTCCTCACTATCTAACCATGTCATTTAGGTCCTTCCAGTGGTGGGCACAGTTCAGCTAATCCGATAACAGATAATTATCAAAGCTAATGTTTTTGCCAGCGGATTAGCTTTTCAGATAAGCTTTAAAACCGTCATCGGACCAATTATCTTCTGATAAATTTAGTTCCGATAACTTTCAGTCCGATAACATTCTTTTTGCTGGTAAAGTGAGCAAGGTTTAACAGTCAAAAACATTTGTAAACCCTAAAATCAAACATTTTAGTCCATCTGTTGTGCGTTTGTGGCAGACTGGCTACCTGCCGCTTGCTGATGATGTCATCATTAAACACAAGATGTGATTGGCCGGTTGACGCAGGGAGCATTGTGGCTAGTGTAGTTCAGGTACACTTTGGACATTACACTGTTACTGTCTGCTCGACACGAACAAAACAAACTCATTTTAACGCTATTTTATTTTATTTCTTTGTGACTGATAATAATTTAATTTAATCGCCAAGACTCAGTGGGCGAGAGGAGCTCTCACGGCGCAGATGTGTAGGGACTTTCTTCACCGTTTAGACACTGTTTTGGATTTTAAAAAGTACGCTTTATTTATTCAGATGAATCCCACTGAAACTAACAGGTAAAAATTTGTATTTACTATCGTGTCTTTTACTCTGCCAATCAATGCATTAATGGACATATTTCGGTTGTTTAAGCCGCAGGGTTCAAAGCGTGTGAAAAAGCAGCAGCTTTTTAGTTTGTTTATATAATACCGAGATAAACTGTGACTTCTCATACTGTGTTTTACTGCTTTTGAAAGATGATAACAGTGTTTGGGGTTTTAGTTTTAGTTTACCCAGCAACGAAAAGTGAAAGTGAAACTGGTTCATCAGAAGCCGACACTGTAATATGATGTGGCCGCGTCCGAATCAATACTAAAAGTTATCGGTAATAAAGATAAAATTTTTTAGCAGTTTATCAGTTTGGCATCATAAAAGATAACTTAATTTGTCGGATTAATGGTTATCGAAGTTAACTTTTTGGTTAGCTGTGCCCACCACTGGGTCCTTCACACTTTATTTTCCGTAAATGCTTCTGAGGGGCATTAGCATGACTAAAAACCTGGGGGAAAAGCCCTCCTGACCCCTCCAATTACATCTTAACCCTCTGCTGCTTTAAGCATTTTTTTAATGTAGATGTAAATTACTATTCAAACTTTTCAGCGAGTTGACAGTAGGGCTGTACAATATGGCCAAATTATCATATCTCAGTATGGTCATATCAGTATGATATACGATATGACTATGATTTCACACAAAGTGCAGCAACAGTGAAAATTAAACCTTCTTAAAGAAAACAGTAATAATACCACACTCATTTTGCACTCATCATAAGGTTAGGATACTGTGCCCTCCAAAAGTATTGGAACACTTGATATTTCACACATTTTAATTTGTTTATGCCATTTCAAATACAAAAAATAGAAAAATATAAAGAATAAAAATTTCTAAAATTATCTTCCTCAAACTCAAGCTGAAAGCAAATCTCTAAAATGTGATAATACCTGTAAATAATAATCAGTTTTATTTCCAATTTTCTTCAGACAAGTCAGGGGATGGAAACATGAACATTTCCAAGTCACTGAATATGTCTTACATTGTCTTACATGTCTTTACATCAATTATGAAGAAATACAAAAGCTTCTTTCACCAAAACATCAAATCTAGGCTTTCATCTCAAATATATTCTGGTAAATTGTAGCTGAACTATTGGGTCTTCTTTTTAAGAAAAGCCTCCTCGACACCACTTCATCAGGAAGCTGGATTTTGTATTTTAATTAATTTATGTCAAGTTGTAGAGATTTTGAGTTTAGTTTCTTAGTTTACTTTCAGTTTGAGTTTAAGGAAGATAACTTTAGATTTATTTATCTAAAGTTGTGTCACTGGTGTGTCACTCAGACAGTAATATTAAGAGGTTATAAGTCCTTCAGAGAGCAAAATTAAGAGGGTACACAGGTTTTATACAGAACAGAGGAGGAGTAAATTACCTGTATTTCTTTCAGCCTGAGCATTTTCACATTATATCTCATGACTCAACAGCTGCCTGCTTTTTTGAAATCACTTGTGAAACACGCATATATACGGAAACTCACATTAAAGGAGAAGTGCCACTTTTAACAACCTGGGCCTCATTTCTGGCATAAAATATGGCTGTTTACTCACGATATAACTTTGGTGTCATTAGGACTCTGTGAGTCAAACATTTTTTTTCTTCTGCTAAGGTGGATTAGAACTTTTTGTGGTCACTGATTTCAAAATGCAGCTCTTTTCAACCATGACATGTCAATCATCTGTGTCCAGTCAGATTACAGGGAAGTCCAGTGCAAACCTGTCCTCCACTCTCGTTCCACCCATGCCAGGAAGTGTTCAACATTTGACATTTCTTGTTTCTGTGGACTCAAAATTTGGCATTTTCTCTGTCAGTCTCAACTTGTCACTCAATTCCTGTGATATCCAATGAGATCTTATCTCGTGGGATCCAGAAAGCTTTCAACATTTGACTCTTCCTGTGTCACTGTTGACTCAAAATTTGGTACTTCTTGTTTCAGTGTGAACTTGCCACTGTATTCTCGCAAGATTCCATGAGATCTTGTCTGTCAATCCAGGCAGTGTCGATTCAGGAAGTGTTTGACATTTGACATTTCCTGTTTCACTGTGGACTCAAAATTTGGCACTTCTTGTTTCAGTGTGAACTTGCAACTGTATTCCCGCAAGATTCCATGAAATCTCATCTGTCAATCCAGGAAGTGTCGATCCAGGAAGTGTTTGACATTTCCTGTTTCACCGTGGACTCAAAATTTGGCACTTCCTGTTTGGGACTCCCTGTACCATTAGCGAGCTATGTAGTTATTACATTATGAGCAAACATGGCAAGATATTACAATATTAACCTTTGTTCCTTTAAAAATACAAACATTATTGCATTTTTGGCAGTTAGTACATTATTAGTAGTTATTACATTATGGGCAAAAAGTTATTACATTATCAATCCATAAATGTTACGAAACCAATAGCAAGTTACTACAATATCTGGTTTGAATGGACAAATATTATATTCAGAATGGACAAATTGTTATGTTGTTGTCCGTTATTACATTATCAGTAGTTTTACATTATTGGCTCGCATGCAAACATTATTGAGAAAATTGAAAAAATGTCTGCAGTGTTTTCACTGGGCCGCCGCACTCAGAAGTGAATGGGAACACTAAAAGTAATAATTCCTTGATGATACTGGTGGACAAGTTCAACAATTTTGTCATCATTGTGATTCATTTGGGTTATTGTTGTCATGTGCACACTCAGTGAAACAAATGTGAATTAAGTTTGAAATGTGTTTGGAACAAAAACAAAGACAAATTTACACACCCCCCCCCCCCCCCGACACACGCACACCAGCTGCAAACAGCATGCAAACAAAATCCAACATCCAGCAGTATGAGTTTTTAGAGTACTTACTACTTTCTTTATTGTCAAATTTTAAGAAAACAAATGTCCAACATTTGTTATAATCCAATAACTATACTATCAAGGAATCAACAGCACATGATAAATAGAGTCTCACATTCAAATCATGCAGATTTAACATTTAAATAATGGATAAATGTATATCGTATTTATTGGTCTTGAGGTAAAAATGCCATAACAAAATCCAATTAAAAAAAAAATAATAGTAGCTGCTCAGGTGTCCTTAGTGTAATCAGAGCTTAATGTTCAGAAAACTCAGCTAATAATGGATTACAACCTCCAAACAAACAGGGCACCGACTATCAGGCCCTGACTTTTGATCTAAGTGAATTCAGGTTAACTAATAATGGTTCATCTATCTGGACAAGTTAATGGTTTATACGTATAATGCACGTAGTGTCTTTCATTGTTATGATGATACTGTGGCTCACCAAATTCTACTAGATAGGCTGACCTGACCAGTCGTTCTCACTGTGTTTTTTGCAACAACACTACCTCTAACCTTAGTGACATGAAATTTGAGGTTCCACGGGGCTCTGTCTTAGGGTTAGGGTTAGGATTTAGGGTTAGGGTTAGGGTTTTCTCCCTTTATATAGCACCCCTTGGGCACATATTGCAGAGTTTTGGGATTACCTTTCATTGCTATGCTGATGATACTCAGTTATACATGCTGATAACTGCTGGCAATCTCATCCACATAAAATCCTGAGAAGATTGCCTTGCATCAATGAAAAGCTGGATGTCTAGCAATTTCCTACTTTTAAACTCTGACAAGACTGAACTGATGGTTCTTGGTCCAGTTAGACATCGGCATCAATTTGACCAGATATCGCATAGCCTAGGTTCGTGTGTCATACATCACACTGAAAAAGTGAGGAACCTTGGGGTAATTTTTAATCCTACGCTGTCCTTTGACCTCCACTTTAGAGATATTATGAGGACTGCTTTCTTCCACCTGCAAAATATTGTGAAGGTCATCCCATCCTGTCTATGACTGATGCTGAGACCCTGATTCATGCATTTGTTTCTTCTAGATTGGACTATTGCAATGTTTTATTTTCTGGTTTACTGCAGTCCATCATTAGGGATCTCCAATGGGTTCAAATTGCTGCTGCCAGACTTTTGACATGAAGCAGAAAGTTTGACCACATTACACCCATTTTGGATCTTCACTGGTTTTCTGTCCCTGTGAGATCAGATTTTAAGGTTCTGTTATTACCCCTGCCAAGTAGGTTATGTTTTCGGTAGCGCCCGTTTGTTTGTTGGTTGGTTGATTGGTTTGTTAGCAAGATTATACTCAAAAAATCCTCAATGGATTTCAATGAAATTTTTACCAGGGGTGTATCTTGGCCTAACTTAGAAGTCATTAAATTTTGGTAATGATCCGGAACACGAACCGCAGCCAGTAATTTTTTTAATGATTCTTTATCATTGCAGGATAGGGCCAATTTGTGCCACAACATTTGTGCATCTAACTTCATGAAGACGGGTCACAAAGGCTGAACAAAAATTAAGTTATGACACAACAACTATTAGAAAATAGAAAATCTTGTGTAGTTCATGCAGTTTCTCTTTATAAATACATTTGCTGAAGATCTAAGGGTTTAACCCTCTGGGGCGGACGGCATCATATACGACGGCTGAGACCAAGCTTTACTAAATTATAAATAACTTTTTAATGATATGAGATAGAAACATACTTTTTTTGCTGAAAAGTTAACTCTGCGGACTTTCGAGCCACCGTCCACCATCTTTGTACTCCTCATAGAAGCTGTGTGATGACGTGAGCAATGTGAGTGTCCAATCAGAATTGGTTCACCGTCACATGGTTTTCCAAAATTCAGTCGTAGGGCAGATTCACCTCACGTGACACACCAAAGATTGTTTTTAGGAGTGATGTGTTACTAGTTGGCCCGTTTAAATAGTCCCCTGGCTGCTCCAATGCGCCCTGCGCCATTACGCACAACTCTCCGAGTGCTTCTAGTTAACCTATAAAGTTATTTATGGAATAGCACCTCCCTACTTGGCTGAGCTGCTTAAATCCTATGTACCGGCACTGCGTTCTCAGGGTGCAGGACTACTTTATGTCCCTAGGGTGAATAAAAAGTCTGTGGGTCACAGAGCTTAACCCTTACCAAAAAGTAGTATATGCAAGTATGTTTCAAGTATACTTCTAGTTTACTTTTTATATACTTATCAGTACTATTTTTTGGTAAGGGTTTCTTTTATCGTGCCCCTGTTCTGTGGAATGATCTCCCTGCATTAATAAAACCATCAGATTCTGTAAAGACTTTGAAGTCCAGAGTTAAGACGCACTTATTTCCCCTTTTGTATGGCTAGCATACTGGCATGGTATGGTACTCTGTCTTCTACCCGTTTAAATTAATTTTAATCGTAAATTGGAGTGGGTCTTGGCCACATCTTTATCTAAAGTCTGGGTCTTTTAGTGAAGCTTAGGGCTTGCGGCTGGCAATCACCTTAGTATTTCTTGTTTTTCTTGTTGCTTAATGCTGACAAATTACACTGTTTTAGTTGTCTTTCTGCCCCCTGATTCTGTTTTTTTTTCTCTCTGTTTGAGGTGCGGCTCCATCCAGAGATAGGAGTGGGTGTTTTCTTCTGCAGGCCTCCCGTCCTGTGCACCAGCATGGACTCATAAAATTTCCTGTATATTTGTATTGTCAATTGTGTCGGTAGCATGGCCCAAGCACAGGGTCACCCCTTTGAGTCTGGTCTACTTGAGGTTTCTTCCGCACATCATCAGAGGGAGTTTTTCCTTACCACTGTCACCTGGGTGCTTGCTCAAGGGGTTTGTAAGCTTAGACCTTACTTGTGTGAAGCGCCTTGAGGCAGCTCTGTTGTGATTTGGCGCTATATAAATGAAATCAATTGAAAATGAATTGAATTATGAGTCATTTCTTCTTTCTTGTCTCCATTTTTGAATTTTGAGCTGCTGGGAAATGGAAATGTCTCCGGTGTGGAAGAATTAGTCATATTGGTATGTGTAATATTTATGTTGTGTGTTTTATTTAGGAGTTTAAAGACGTTAAAGTGTTGACTTGTATGTTTCCTGGTAGATCACCAACATGGAGGACGATCCGAACTGGTACACAGCTGAGCTCCACAACAGAAAAGGCTTTGTTCCAAAAAACTACATCAACCTGCGTCCACATGCGTAAGTGCAAACATTAAAACACTCTCTTGTTTTATTTTGTTTGTTTTTTTATAGCGATGAACCAAGGCACACAGGCACACTTCATTTGTTTGGATCGTCTGCAAAACAAAGATTTCACATTCTGCTTTGGAGGCGTTACCTCCCAAAATATACAGTATGAGCAATGTATTCCGCTTTTGTCGTGACAGAAATTCATTGTGAAGTTGAACAGGAGGAGACAAAATGAAACCAAATAAAGCATTTTTCCAACATACTGAATGAAATAGAAGCAGCTCTGGCCACTTGTTTTTTTTTTTAATCTCAGTGATGAATAACGAAGTCCAAGGTTAATGTTAGCTGCTCAAATTGATGTCTGTGTCTCACAGGATCATTGCTCATCATCATCTCAGCCTTGTCAGAGTTTAAAAGTAAGAAGCTGCTAGACATCCAGTTTTTTTAATTGAAGCCAGACAATCCTCTAAAGTCCTAGCGTGGGTGGGTGAGATTATCTGGTGTCATGTACAATTGAGTGTCATCGGCATAGCAACAAAAGGTCATTTCAGAATGTTGCAATATCTGACCAAGAGGCACTATATAGAGAGAGAACAGCAGAGGGCCTAATGCAGACCTCTGTGGGACCCCATATTTTACTGGAACAAGATTTGAAGTGCCTCGGTTTTACAACACACACTGACAGCAGCTAGATTAGTGCACTCTAAACCCAAATGTTCAAATTAATTTAAAAGTTTAAGTAGTGTAAACTTGAAGTTTTAAAAAAACATTCTAATTACTTAACTATTTCAAGTTTGTGCAAGACTGCAGTGACATTAATAAAGTTAATGCAAAGTAAGAAACAGAGCTGCAGACTCATCTCCATCCAAACGCACCGTCACAGAACTGTTTGGCCTCACTGGTGGTCTGTGCTCTTCTGGGTTTCATATTTATTCTTTGCACACAACACAAAATGTTCATGTGATGCACGAAGCTCATGACTGTTTCACACTTCCTGCACTGGTGCACGGTGAGGAGCTGCTCTGTGAGCGCGTGCGGCCCCGCAGCTGTGCACAGCTGCACCGAGCCAGAGGGACCTGCTCAGCTTGTTATTTAACGGAGGGGAGCTGCTGGTGCTCGCTGTAGCTCCATCAGATGGTCAAACAGCTGCTGGGCCAAAACCACCACACAGCAGCTCTGCCTTGCTAATGAGCACCATGGTCCACTTAAAAATGCACTAAACTGCACAGAAATGATGTGAGCTGAGTGATTTTTTTCACATTTCAATATTAATATCATATCGACATCATCGGTAGCAAAGGAAACCACAAACACTAGAAATTAATTAATTTCTAATGTCTGTGGTTCCTTTAGGGGAGGTGATGGGCGAGTGGTTAAGCTGTTGGGCTTGAGACCAGAGGATCCTTGGTTCAAATCCCTCCCTGACCAGAAAATCACTATGGGCCCTTGGGCAAGGTCCTTAATCCCCTAGTTGCTCCTGGTGTGTCGTGAGCACCTTGTGTGGCAGCACCCTGATATCGGGGTGAATGTGAGGCATTATTGTAAAGCACTTTGAGCATCTGATGCAGATGGAAAAGCGCTATATAAATGCAGTCCTTTTAATATATATGTAATTTATTTATTTATATTTATATGTTCTGTCTCATTATACAGGGTGAACACAAAAACACTCCTTGGTTTCAAATATGTATAATATCAAGAGTCACATGAATAATTTTACAATTTTGGTATCAACAGTTGCAGAAACTCATTAAGTTTTTTTCTCTTTTGCAGAGTCTTCTTCAAAATTGCCAAATTATTCATCTGACTTTTGATATTAGAAATATTTGAAACCAAGGCGCGTTTTTGTGTTCACACTGTATGTTAATGAACTGATCCATAATCCACATCCTGGTCACCAGCAATAATTAGTTAATAATTGTTACTCTTAATATATCAAAATAAAAATAAATACATAAATCTACATACCAAGCTTCATGGAGATCAGCTGATGAAACCTTTCTGGAAAAAAAAGAAGGAGAAGACAGAGTTCCTGTTCAACTGAAAATAACAAAGACATCCAGAATCAACATCCAGATCCCAAATAGCATCAAAATGAGTTCTTTTTTTAACCTCATAATCAGTGGTGGGCACAGATAACCAAAAAATTTACTTTGATATCAGATAATCAGCTAACTGAAAAGTTATCTTTGATAAAGATAAACCGATAAACCACCCAAAAATGTATCGGAAGTTACAGATAACTGATAAATTCCAGTATTGTCTCTGATATATTTGCAACTACTAACAAAATGAATTTGAGTTTTAAACCACAATCGCTTCTGGTAGCATCAAAAGTGACAACAGTGTTGTGTGGGCCGCCAGAAGAGGAGGTACTGCTGGCCCACCACCAGAGGGCGCCCTGCCTGAAGTGCGGGCTTCAGGCACGAGAGGGCGCTGCCGCCTCACAGGAACAGCCGAGGTGACAGCTGTCACTCATCAACTATGACAGCTGTCACCGATCATCTGCACTTCACCCCAGATAAAAGCAGGATGACACCTCCACCACGTTGCCGAGATATCGTTCTTCTAAGGAGGTAATATTCTCAGCCATAAACTAAACTGTATCTTAGTCTGACCTCTTTTTGCAGCCGCTTTCCTGTGGAGCCTTGTCCGCTGATTGGTGGTTTGTGAGAGTGCCGACGTCTTCGCCTCTTACTCTTTCCAGATAAGTGCTGAAACAGGAGCTGCACGAGTGTGTGATTTGAGGTGGAGGTGGAATTCCCACCGTTGTTGTTACTGGGTGTACACACACCCACACTTGACTGTCTTTGCTCTTCGCCAGCAGTACCAGATCCGACACGCGGAGACGGTGGCCACCTGGGGGATTGGGGACCTGGCGGCTCCAGTATCCTTCGGGTTCGGTGGCAGAGGAAATCGTGTGGTTCTTCTTTAGACGGACGTCTCCTATCGTCGAGCCTGCCCACACGACACCTTTATCCATTGACTTTGTATCATTCTATAATCTGCTGTGTATGGTTGTGGCATTCACAACAGTAAAGTGTTCAAATTTGACTCCTTCTATTGTCTGTTCATTTGCACCCCCTGTTGTGGGTCCGTGTCACTACACTTTCACAACAAACAGACCCAAACAATGAGTCCACACTTATGTCTTTGAACATCTTGCCCCCTGCTGGAAGCTCTTGTTTACTACATGGCTTCAAGCACAAGCACAAGCACAGTCATTCATTATGTAAACCAACACGGTAATGTGATGTGTGTCGTGTGTTGGTGTTTACAGATAAATCTGCTTTTGTAAAATATAAAATTTTTTTATTTGTAAAAACAGGCATTTTTATGGAGCCCTGGAAGTGTCATCGCAAAATGTTTTGCATGTGGAGAGAATGTGCGCTCATTTTATTATATTGTGCACACGTTTTATGATGTTGTGTGCACGTTTTATTATGTTGTGCACACATTTTATGATGTTGTGCGCACGTTTTATTATATTATGCACACGTTTTATTACACTGTAAAACGTGCACTCAATATTGTCTTGACACATAAATGTTGGCTATTCGCCCTATTGACATTTCAAATCTCGCAAAACCTCGAAGAGGTCGCTGCGCTGCGAGATCTCAGTAAAAAGTTGCCCATGCCATGGGCACTAACACACCTCCATACCATCACAGATGCTCGCTTTTGAACTTTGTGCTGGTAACAATCTGGATGGTCTTTTGTCCGGAGGACATGATGTCCATGATTTCCAAAAACAATTGAAATGTGGACTCATCAGACCACAGCACACTTTTCCACTTTGCGAAGGTCACGGGAATTCAATGTTGGTTTTCGTCCTTGCTGCTTAATCTTCTGATTACATTATGGACTGTAGATGATAGAATCCCTAAATTCCTTGCAATTGAACATTGAGAAACATTGTTCTTAAACTGTTGGACTATTTTTCACGCAGTTGTTCACAAAGTGGTGATCCTCGCCCCATCTTTGCTTGTGAACGGCTGAGACGTTTGGGGATGCTCCTTTTATACCCAATCATATGTCGTCAGTTCCCAAACGCTTATTGAGTGTTGTTAGAAAGAAAGGTGATGTAACACAGTGGTATGTTTACCAGCTTTTTTGAAACATGTTGCAGACATCCATTTCAAAATGAGCAAATATTTGCACAAAAACAATGAAGTTTATGAGTTTGAACATTAAATACAAGGTCTGTCAGAAAAGTATCCAACCTTTTTTCTTTTTTGCAAAAACCTGATGGATTTGAATCACGTGTGCTTGCATGAGCCAACCTTGAACCTTTGTGCGTATGCGTGACGTTTTTCACGCCTGTCGATTGCGTCAGTTGCTGGTAAGCAGCATTTGTGTGAGGACGTGTGTAGTGATCTCAGCGGATTTTCATTGCAAGGAAAATGGCGGAACGACTGGAGCAGCGCTACTGCATCAAATTTTGCCAGAAACTTGGCGACAGCCAGGTGGAAACCATTTGGAAGATTCAGACGGCTTTTGGTGGCTTTTCAGTCGTGTGACTATCCAAGAAATTGTGGAAGAGGTGGGCATCATTTTTCGGAGTCCAGCATGTCCTGTGAGACTTCAACTCGGAGTTGCTTTTGCTCCTTCTGCACGAATTTCGCCGCCACTCTTTTCATGGTCAAATCTTCTGTCCCAGTGGAATGTGCCGAAAAAGTGCTGATGTCCACCTCTTCCGCAATTTCTTGGATAGTCACATGACGGTTCCGCATCACCACAGCGTTCATTTTGGCAATGATCTGGTCATTTCAGCATGTTGATGGCCGACCGTTGCGTGGCTCGCTCTCCACCGTTGTGCGGACGTCTTTAAACCAGTTGTACCGCTCCTTAATCTGTGTGATGCCCATAGGATCGTCAATGAAAGCCGTCTGAATCTTCCGAATGGTTTCCACCTGGCTGTTGCCCAGTTTCTGGCAAAATTTGATGCAGTCGCGCTGCTCCAGTCGTTCCCTCATTTTCCTTGCAATGAAAATCTGCCGAGAGCAGACACACGTCCTCACACAAATGCTACTTGCCAGCAAAAGACGCAATCGACAGGCGTGAAAAAATTCATGCATGCGCACAAAGGTTCAAGGTTGGCTCATGCAAGCACACATGATTCAAATGAAACAGGTTTTTGCAAATAAAAAACGGTTGGATACTTTTCTAACAGACCTCCTATCTTGTCTTTGTGGTGTATTCAATTGAATATAGATTGAAGAGGATTTGCAGATTCTGTTTTCATTTACATTTCACACAACATCCCAACTTCATTGGGGTTGTAAAAGGGTTTAGATTTAGTTAGGTAGAGTTCTATTCAGAGCGCCTGACACAACCCCAGACTCTGTCTGATTGTTAGGTCAAGCTTTGTAGTGAACCCAGAGACTCTGTGTTATTGTTACTTTGACTCATTCTCTGTAATAAAGCTGAGGTCAGTCTGAGAACTGAGTCCTGGTCATCCTTCTTCCATGAATGATCACGCGGGGTGGTGCTTAAAAGCTAATTGTGTGATATTACTGGTTGGTTGTCTCAGGTCGTACTGTTTACACTTGTGTGATAGTGTGGTGTAAGGGACCATCCCAACACGTGGCCAAATTCTAACTTTTATTTTTTCCAGTAATCCAGGATCCAGATGTCTGACATGTTCTTAGTTCAACAAGTTTGATGAATATGAGTTGTGCAAAAATTTAGAATGATTTAGAAACATTCTCTGACTGCGATCTGATCAGGCACACCTTCTCACCTAATTTAGGTCAAACAGTCAATCATCTCTGAGTTACATGAGTCACCGCATCCTGTGGGGGTGTGGCCTGCAGGCGGTGACCGTGTGACCTTGTCACAGTTTGACCTTAATGTTACTTTTGATTTGGTTGAGATGTCAAAGCGACTGCTGCTGCAGAATGATTTAAGGAAACTCAACAAACTGCTCCACTTAAGAACAACAAAATGAAAAACAACACTTTATTATTCATGCTGTGCCGCTGAGATCTAAAATGCAGCTTTTTTGGGATTTGTTTGTCTGCACACTGTGCAGCAAAATAAAAATAGCTCCACAAAGGTGCTAATCTTTCATTTATTTCCCGCTCAGCCTGGATCATCACAGCTGGGAGTCGTCACGTCTCCTTTCAGTGTCCTGAACCTGCACTAAATTAAACATGAGAGGAATCTGCAGCCATCCTTTTTTGTTTGTTTGTTTGTTTGTTTCAGGTGGTTTGCAGGTCGAATATCTCGCGGCGTGGCCGAGAGTCGACTCAGACACAGAGAGTGTGGAGCGTTTCTGGTCCGGGAGAGTGAAAGTGCTCCCGGAGAGTTCTCCATGTCCGTCAGGTAGGAGGTGAAAACACACACACACACACACACACACACACACACACACACACACACACACACACACACACACACACACACACACACACACACACACACACACACACACCACACACACACACAGAAACAACCACACACATCCATGTATGATGTATGGATACATGGATATACACACACACACACACACATGCATGTGCGCGCACACACACACACACACACACACACACACACACACACACACACAAGTATACATGCATACAACATACATCAATACATGCACACACACACAAACACATGGATACACAAGCACACACATACAAACACACGCACACACTAACAACCACACACATCCATGTATGGATACATGGATACACATACACATGCACACACATACGCATATACACGCATACACACGCACGCGCGCACAGACACACACACACACACACTAACACATGCATATACACAAGCTCACATACACACATGCACAAGCATGCACATGCAGACACGCACACACACGCATGCAAATGCACACACATGCAACAAACCATACACAATAATACATAATAATACATAAGCACACATCAATCAATCAATCAATCAATTTTTTTTTATATAGCGCCAAATCACAACAAACAGTTGCCCCAAGGCGCTTTATATTGTAAGGCAAGGCCATACAATAATTATGTAAAACCCCAACGGTCAAAACGACCCCCTGTGAGCAAGCACTTGGCTACAGTGGGAAGGAAAAACTCCCTTTTAACAGGAAGAAAACCTCCAGCAGAACCAGGCTCAGGGAGGGGCAGTCTTCTGCTGGGACTGGTTGGGGCTGAGGGAGAGAACCAGGAAAAAGACATGCTGTGGAGGGGAGCAGAGATCGATCACTAATGATTAAATGCAGAGTGGTGCATACAGAGCAAAAAGAGAAAGAAACAGTGCATCATGGGAACCCCCCAGCAGTCTACGTCTATAGCAGCATAACTAAGGGATGGTTCAGGGTCACCTGATCCAGCCCTAACTATAAGCTTGAGCAAAAAGGAAAGTTTTAAGCCTAATCTTAAAAGTAGAGAGGGTGTCTGTCTCCCTGATCTGAATTGGGAGCTGGTTCCACAGGAGAGGAGCCTGAAAGCTGAAGGCTCTGCCTCCCATTCTACTCTTACAAACCCTAGGAACTACAAGTAAGCCTGCAGTCTGAGAGCGAAGCGCTCTATTGGGGTGATATGGTACTACGAGGTCCCTAAGATAAGATGGGACCTGATTATTCAAAACCTTATAAGTAAGAAGAAGAATTTTAAATTCTATTCTAGAATTAACAGGAAGCCAATGAAGAGAGGCCAATATGGGTGAGATATGCTCTCTCCTTCTAGTCCCCGTCAGTACTCTAGCTACAGCATTTTGAATTAACTGAAGGCTTTTTAGGGAACTTTTAGGACAACCTGATAATAATGAATTACAATAGTCCAGCCTAGAGGAAATAAATGCATGAATTAGTTTTTCAGCATCACTCTGAGACAACACCTTTCTGATTTTAGAGATATTGCATAAATGCAAAAAAGCAGTCCTACATATTTGTTTAATATGCGCTTTGAATGACATATCCTGATCAAAAATGACTCCAAGATTTCTCACAGTATTACTAGAGGTCAGGGTAATGCCATCCAGAGTAAGGATCTGGTTAGACACCATGTTTCTAAGATTTGTGGGGCCAAGTACAATAACTTCAGTTTTATCTGAGTTTAAAAGCAGGAAATTAGAGGTCATCCATGTCTTTATGTCTGTAAGACAATCCTGCAGTTTAGCTAATTGGTGTGTGTCCTCTGGCTTCATGGATAGATAAAGCTGGGTATCATCTGCGTAACAATGAAAATTTAAGCAATACCGTCTAATAATACTGCCTAAGGGAAGCATGTATAAAGTGAATAAAATTGGTCCTAGCACAGAACCTTGTGGAACTCCATAATTAACTTTAGTCTGTGAAGAAGATTCCCCATTTACATGAACAAATTGTAATCTATTAGACAAATATGATTCAAACCACCGCAGCGCAGTGCCTTTAATACCTATGGCATGCTCTAATCTCTGTAATAAAATTTTATGGTCAACAGTATCAAAAGCAGCACTGAGGTCTAACAGAACAAGCACAGAGATGAGTCCACTGTCCGAGGCCATAAGAAGATCATTTGTAACCTTCACTAATGCTGTTTCTGTACTATGATGAATTCTAAAACCTGACTGAAACTCTTCAAATAGACCATTCCTCTGCAGATGATCAGTTAGCTGTTTTACAACTACCCTTTCAAGAATTTTTGAGAGAAAAGGAAGGTTGGAGATTGGCCTATAATTAGCTAAGATAGCTGGGTCAAGTGATGGCTTTTTAAGTAATGGTTTAATTACTGCCACCTTAAAAGCCTGTGGTACATAGCCAACTAACAAAGATAGATTGATCATATTTAAGATCGAAGCATTAAATAATGGTAGGGCTTCCTTGAGCAGCCTGGTAGGAATGGGGTCTAATAAACATGTTGATGGTTTGGATGAAGTAACTAATGAAAATAACTCAGACAGAACAATCGGAGAGAAAGAGTCTAACCAAATACCGGCATCACTGAAAGCAGCCAAAGATAATGATACGTCTTTGGGATGGTTATGAGTAATTTTTTCTCTAATAGTTAAAATTTTGTTAGCAAAGAAAGTCATGAAGTCATTACTAGTTAAAGTTAATGGAATACTGAGCTCAATAGAGCTCTGACTCTTTGTCAGCCTGGTTACAGTGCTGAAAAGAAACCTGGGGTTGTTCTTATTTTCTTCAATTAGTGATGAGTAGAAAGATGTCCTAGCTTTACGAAGGGCTTTTTTATAGAGCAACAGACTCTTTTTCCAGGCTAAGTGAAGATCTTCTAAATTAGTGAGATGCCATTTCCTCTCCAACTTACGGGTTATCTGCTTTAAGCTACGAGTTTGTGAGTTATACCACGGAGTCAGGCACTTCTGATTTAAAGCTCTCTTTTTTAGAGGAGCTACAGCATCCAAAGTTGTCTTCAATGAGGATGTAAAACTATTGATGAGATACTCTATCTCACTTACAGAGTTTAGGTAGCTACTCTGCACTGTGTTGGTATATGGCATTAGAGAACATAAAGAAGGAATCATATCCTTAAACCTAGTTACAGCGCTTTCTGAAAGACTTCTAGTGTAATGAAACTTATTCCCCACTGCTGGGTAGTCCATCAGAGTAAATGTAAATGTTATTAAGAAATGATCAGACAGAAGGGAGTTTTCAGGGAATACTGTTAAGTCTTCTATTTCCATACCATAAGTCAGAACAAGATCTAAGATATGATTAAAGTGGTGGGTGGACTCATTTACTTTTTGAGCAAAGCCAATAGAGTCTAATAATAGATTAAATGCAGTGTTGAGACTGTTATTCTCAGCATCTGTGTGGATGTTAAAATCGCCCACTATAATTATCAAGTTATTAAGTCAGACAAAAGGTCTGAAAATTCACAGAGAAACTCACAGTAACAACCAGGTGGACGATAGATAATAACAAATAAAACTGGTTTTTGGGACTTCCAATTTGGATGGACAAGACTAAGAGTCAAGCTTTCAAATGAATTAAAGCTCTGTCTGGGTTTTTGATTAATTAATAAGCTGGAATGGAAGATTGCTGCTAATCCTCCGCCTCGGCCTGTGCTACGAGCATTCTGACAGTTAGTGTGACTCGGGGGTGTTGACTCATTTAAACTAACATATTCATCCTGCTGTAACCAGGTTTCTGTAAGGCAGAATAAATCAATATGTTGATCAATTATTATATCATTTACCAACAGGGACTTAGAAGAGAGAGACCTAATGTTTAATAGACCACATTTAACTGTTTTAGTCTGTGGTGCAGTTGAAGGTGCTATATTATTTTTTCTTTTTGAATTTTTATGCTTAAATAGATTTTTGCTGGTTGTTGGTGGTCTGGGAGCAGGCACCGTCTCTACGGGGATGGGGTAATGAGGGGATGGCAGGGGGAGAGAAGCTGCAGAGAGGTGTGTAAGACTACAACTCTGCTTCCTGGTCCCAACCCTGGATAGTCACGGTTTGGAGGATTTAAGAAAATTGGCCAGATTTCTAGAAATGAGAGCTGCTCCATCCAAAGTGGGATGGATGCCGTCTCTCCTAACAAGACCAGGTTTTCCCCAGAAGCTTTGCCAATTATCTATGAAGCCCACCTCATTTTTTGGACACCACTCAGACAGCCAGCAATTCAAGGAGAACATGCGGCTAAACATGTCACTCCCGGTCCGATTGGGGAGGGGCCCAGAGAAAACTACAGAGTCCGACATTGT
The DNA here is from genome assembly GCF_902500255.1 of Thalassophryne amazonica. NCBI lineage: Eukaryota > Metazoa > Chordata > Actinopteri > Batrachoidiformes > Batrachoididae > Thalassophryne > Thalassophryne amazonica. The sequence continues at coordinate 71,280,620 of NC_047118.1, forward strand.
TTTTGCAAAGTTACACACCGATTTAATGTTAATTTTAGTGACCTCCGATTGGCGTAACCGGGTGTCATTACTGTCGATGTGAATTACAATCTTACCAAATTTACGCTTAGCCTTAGCCAGCAGTTTCAAATTTCCTTCAATGTCGCCTGCTCTGGCCCCCGGAAGACAATTGACTATGGTTGCTGGTGTCGCTAACTTCACATTTCGCAAAACAGAGTCGCCAATAACCAGAGTTTGATCCTCGGTGGGTGTGTCGTCGAGTGGGGAAAAACGGTTAGAGATGTGAACGGGTTGGCGGTGTACACGGGGCTTCTGTTTAGGGCTACGCTTCATCCAAGTATACATACATATAACATACAGCAATACATGCACACACATACTTGCATGCGCACACACACACACACACACGCACACAAATGCAAAAACACACACAAACAACCACACATACATGCACGCACACACACACACACACACAAACACATGGAAACGCACGCACATGCGCATGCACACACACACACACACACACACACACACACACACACACACACACACACACACACACACACACACACACATGCACACACACACTCTCTCTTTGCAACTGAAATACAGCATTTGGTCAGATTTCAGTTATTCCTCTTTGATTGTACATTGGTTGGATGTGTGATGATGATGATGATGCACTCTGCAACTTCTTTTCCAAACTAAATTCCAAACTTTAGTTCACTCTAATGCAGTGCTTCAGTACAAAATCCATTTTTTGTACAATAAAACATTCATTCATTTTCAAAAACCTGCTTATTCCAATTAAGGGTCAGAGGGGCTGGAGCCTTTCCTCGGGGTCATTGGGTGAGAGGTGGGGTTCACCCTGGACAGGCAGCCAATCAATTGCAGGGCCTCATATAGACAAATACTTTCACACCTATGGTCACTTTTAAGTTTTCAATTCACCTAACCTGCATGTCTTTGGAAATGGGAGGAAACCAGCACCTAGAGGGAACCCCCACAAGCATGGGGAGAACACACAAACACCACTCAGAAAGCACCAGGACAGAAGAGAACCTGGAACCTTTTCACTGTGGATCAACAGAGCAAATCGTTGTCTATGAATATACAATCCTGGATCCTGAATGGATCCTGTTATGTTTGATCCTGACAGCTTATCATTGATCCTGATTGATGACCTGTGATCCTGTTTGATTGACTTTGATCTTGATTGTTGAACCACATTGTCATCATGTATTGTTGAGCCTTACTGCTGACTGCTTTGATCCTGATCACGATCATTGATCCTGGAAGCTAATCTTTGGGCCTCATCACTAATCTTTGATCGTGATCACTCATAGTTGATGCCTGATCCTGATTACTCATCTATAATCCTGGGGGCTAACCTTTGATCCTCAAGTCTGACTCTGATAACTAATCTTTGATCCTCATCACGCATTTTTGAAATCTGATCCTGATCACTCATCATCGATCCTTATCGCTTGCCTTTGAGCCTGAGGTCTGTTCATTATCACTGAGGTTTGCTCCCAATAACTCATTTCGTGAAGTTTGATCCTAAATGCTCATCTTTAATCCTCATTGCTGAGTGCTTTGATCCTGATTACTCAACATTTATCCTGAAGTTGGAGCCTAATATTTTACCCTCATCATTTGTCTTTTATTCTAAATCATGGTCTTTGATCCTGATGACACCTTTCATCTTGAAGCTCAGTCCCAACCACTCATCTTTGATGCTAACCACTCATCTTTTACCCTGAACATTGGTCCTGAAGTTGAATCCTGATTGGTTCATGCTTAGAAATGTGATCCAAATCACAAATTTTTTATCCTAATTACTGGTTGATCTGATCCTGAATTTAATGGGTTTTCTTGGATCTGTGACCTACGTATATCTCCAACACATTTCAATGAAATCCAGTCATGTCTTTTTGAGATATGCCACAGACATCAGTGACTGCAGAATCACCACAAAGGTTAAATGAAAAACAAACAAACAGATAAATAAATAATGTTCCGCTTTCCAGTTTGCTTGTGTTTAAGAATCCTGACCATTTTTGCTGAAAAGACAGTTCCTTGTTCCATTTGCACATTTCAGTAAGACCTTACGATAAGATGGGTCAGTCCACATGAAATAGGTTTTGCTGTGTGAACCTTCTGAACGTCAGGCTCATCCTGTTGTTTTAAAATTACACTAGCTGGGGTACCCGGTGCTGCCCAGGTTAACCTGTTTTAGACATAAGCCAAATGCCAATCATTTTAATCAAAACAATTGCCCTGCATTTGTTTTTGTAATGCTGATGTCTTATAAATACGTATAATAGTTAATGGGCCAACGTTTGTCCAGCAGAACTATAAGAGGTGGACTCCCCCAACTAAGTGGAAATACTTGATTAAAAGACAAACACATTTGAAGTCCTTCATGCAGACTTTATTTTGCAATCAAATTTATAACAAAATTACACACAAAAGGTAGGTAACAGTAAATGTACATATCAATGAATCAAAATTGAGGTAGTGTTGTAGTTCACTGTTTTTACATTGCAATTTTACAAACATAAAATGAATGTATTCAGACAGGAAGGCAAACTGGGTTGTACAGGACAGTCAGATGCTTAACAGTTGAGAAGATAAAGTAGGTGAAGGAAGGGATTAAACAAACAGAGATGGCCAACACATATACAGGGCTGGAAATTTGAATCTGCCTGGTCATACCCACAGCCTCAGCCTAAGCATGCTGTTGTTTTGCTGAGTGTGCTGTGGCGAGTGTGCTGTAGAAAGGGATTAAATAAACAGAGATGGCCAACACATATACAGGGCTGGAAATTTGAATCTGCCTGGTCATTCCCACAGCCTCAGCCTAAGCATGCTGTTGTTTTGCTGAGTGTGCTGTGGCTGTGCTGTGCTGAGTGTGCTATAGAAAGGGATTAAATAAACAGAGATGGCCAACACATATACAGGGCTGAAAATTTGAATCTGCCTGGTCATACCCACAGCCTCAGCCTAAGCATGCTGTTGTTTTGCTGAGTGTGCTGTGGCTGTGCTGTGGTGAGTGTGCTGTAGAAAGGGATTAAATAAACAGAGATGGCCAACACATATACAGGGCTGGAAATTTGAATCTGCCTGGTCATTCCCACAGCCTCAGCCTAAGCATGCTAATGTTTTGCTGAGTGTGCTGTGGCTGTGCTGTGCTGAGTGTGCTATAGAAAGGGATTAAATAAACAGAGATGGCCAACACATATACAGGGTTGAAAATTTGAATCTGCCAGGTCATACCCATAGCTGGCTATTTTGGGGGTAATTTTCAGTTCACCTTTTAAAAACTGATACCAGTTTGTTCCCCATGTCATGAGGATTCAGAATATATATAGTTTTTAGGGCTACATATTATAGTTTGGGAGTTTATCTTTGACAGACAGACAGACAGACAGACGTAGACCTATATGTATATAGATCCCTAGGTAAAAGGTCAAAGGATCCAACATCAACTACTGCTATTGTTATTTTTTTATTTTAATAAACCTGCTGTTAGAATTAGCTCACATTCGTAGAGCTTTGTATAAATCTGGATGCTGCTCAGACTTTGAGTCAGAAAAAAAAAAATGATTGGAGGAGTTTCATCTCATCTTCCGAGTCAGCGAGTGGAAGAATCTGAGTCCAGTCTGAGGTGGTTCAGCTGGAGCCTAAAGTTTCTGTGTCCTCATTAATAATTTTGGATGTGTGCATTCATTTGTGTAGCTTTTTTTTTTGGGGGGGGGGGGGGGGTAATAGTGTGATCGTGGCAGCAGATCAGAGGAGGGCTGTTAAAGAAGAGGCTGCAGGATGGAGGGGAAGAGGGAGCTAATCCTGTCTGGCACAAAGCAGCATCTGGATTCGGGGCCGAGCTGCTGAAGGGGCCGAGCCGTTCCGACACTTTGGCTGAAAGTCTAATTGAGCTGCAGCTCTGAAGATGTTGGACCTGAGATGGGTTTGAAGTCTGGTCCTGGAGCCAGGACTGGAGCTGAGGGTGCTCCTGCAGAAAGATGATTGGATCAGGTTCAGGTTATAGATTTATTTTGTAGACAGAAACATCAGAATATTTATGTTGTTGTGATTACAGAATTACTAAAGACATGTAAAACAGGAAGGGAAGACAGAAAAAAGAAAGCAAAATAATCTAAAAAGTAAAGGAAAAAGATAAGTAAACACAAAAGGAAAAGACAACAGAAAGTCAATGGGAATGAAAAAGTAAACATGAAAGGAAGCGCAAATGAGGAAAAGAACAAGATATAAAGGAAACGAAAGGAAAGCGTTTTTAAACCAGAAAGGAATGCAAGGAAACAGGAAAGAAAATGAAAAAAAAAATAGGGAAATGAAAATAAATGAAAAGCTCAAAAATCAAATTGATATAGAAGAAAATAGAGAAAATGAGGATGTCGACATAAATACAAAAGAAAAATACAAGCAAATAACAGGTTTTTTGGGGGAAAATCTGACGCTTTTTCCCTTGTGTGTGTATGTATGTGTGTGTGTGTTTGGGGGGTTGTCTTTGACGTCTCTGGCTGTTATTGTTGGCTGCCATAGTAACCTGAAAAGTGGGTCAGGTATGTGTGTGTGGCACATGTGCGCTAACAGTTCTGTCACAGGAGACGTTGTGACTAACAGGACTAAGTGTTGACACTTTAGTCCCGGGTCTGTTCGGTCCAGATCTCACGTCAGTCAGTAAATAGGATTCACTCACATGAAACAGTGAAATAAGGTTCAGTTCAGTTGAAATGAAAACATTTTGGAATCCCATAAAGGTCCAATTAGAAATCAAGGAATCAAAGGAGTCTCAGATTTATGGAAGTGAAAAGAGCAGGTGATTCTGTGGGACAGGAGTCAGAATACCAAGATATAGAACGCGGGTTTCAGTCCCAGTCTGTGCTTCAGTGTCCCTGCATAAGACTCTTCATTTGCATCGTCTCAGTCCTCCAAGTTCTAAGTTATGTTCATTCAGCTATGATCTTCATTGCTGAGTGCTTTGATCCTCATAAGTCAGTTTTGATCTTCATTGCTGAGTACTTTGAGCCTCATATGTCAGCTGTGATCTTCATTGCTGAGTGCTTTGATCCTCATAAGTCAGCTTTCATCTTCATAGCTGAGTACTTTGATCCTCATAACTGAATTTTGATCTTCACTGTTGAGTGCTTTCATCCTCATATGTCAACTTTGATCATCACTGCTGAGTTCTTTGATCCTGCTCAGTCTCTTCATTGCTGAGTGCTTTGATCATGCTCAGTCACCTTTGATTATTGCTGCTTCATGCTCTGAAACTGATAAGTCAATTTCTATCCTGAAAGTTGATCCTGATCTTTAATCCTAATCAATCATCTTTTATCCTGAAGCGTGATCCTGATCACTCAACCTTGATCCTATAGAGAGAATCAGTTCAAAATTCAGTCCTCTCAACCTGTCTGTCAGCATCAGTTTATTGATGACTGCTGTGAAATAGCTGTGTGCTTAAGTTTGTGTAACATTTCAACAAAGATTGCGTTAGTGATGAGCTGTTGAAAAGCTGTTATTTCTGGAGTATAGTATCATTATTCGAAGAGCACAGAGAGTTGACTCACTCCTGAAGTTTGATTCTTATCACTCATCTTTGATCCTGAAGAATAATCCTGATCATTCATCTTTGATACTTACCACAGACTGCTTTGATCCCAATCAGTCATTTTTTTTAATCCTGAATTTCTACCAAAACACTCATCCTTAATCCTGAACATTGAGCTGAATCATTCATCTGTAATCCTTATTGATGAGTGATTTGATCCTGATCACTCAACTTTGAACCTGAAATTGGATCCAAATCACTTGTGTTTTTATCCTGATTACTAGTCATTACAAGTGAACTAACCTGCGATGGACTGGTGTCCTCTCCAGGAGGTTTCATAGGCATTCATCCACTTCACGCTATGTATCCGAGGATAAGTACCAGACTTACTCCTCTGGACAGACAAGTCCACCACTACTGCTTGTCCCGTTTAGTCAGTGAGCTCCTGTCTGTGCAGTTATACGTTTGTACATGTGGTTTGTAGTTCTCACAGTCTCAGATGCCAGAGGCAAAGAATTTAGATTTTTTTGGATTTCTGTCATCAGTCGTCATTAGTCTCTTATCAGGACCATTAACAGGAACTAATCCTCTGGATTTTTTTTAACGGAGACATAATCTTTTCTAACACTTTACAAGCTCAGAGTCCCATAAATGTTATCACCAGAGGCAATTTCATATGAAATGACTCTTGATCATCCTCAGATAAAAGTCGTGTCTTCACTTCAGAGAAGGTGATGAAGTCAGTCGGTGAAGTTATTCAAGAGATTTTAATTAAAAATTTAAAACCCTCCAATAAATAAGTACTTCATACATTTTATGTCCCAGTCCATACTTCTATAAAAATAGCAAAGGGGGGATGATAATCAGTGATGAATGAATTTATCAACAAGATGTTCTTGTGTCTCTCTCCTGGCATCTCGCTCTGTGTTGCACACTTAGTCCAATTCTCTTCTTCTAATAACTTACCTTATGGTTTCTGAGTCAGGTCAGGACATGGAGCATCTACCACACTATGGTTCTGCTTGGGTCTTGGATGCAATCATCCAAGCACACAGCTGGTCCACCCCCACCTCTCCAAAGTATCATCTATCTCCTGCAGCCAGGTGAACTCCAGCATTCCTCTTGGTTTTCTCCAGCTTCTGAGATCCTTCACAAACAGAAGAAACGTATTGCATGGCCCAAAATGTCAAAGGATCCTCCAAAGATATGTAGTAATTAAAGACATCCAGTCACCGCCTTAGGTCACGAGTTAGCAGTAAGACAGGTAGCACCAGGAACCGAAAGACGTTCTCCTGCAAAGATATCAGCATCAACAAACATATCTGACCACTGACCTCATCACAATCAGAATCAAATTTATTGCTAAGTAAACGCAACACTTTTGGTTTTGCTCCCATTTTGTATGAGATGAACTCAAAGATCTAAAACTTTTTCCACATATACAGTATCACCATTTCTCTCAAATATTGTTCACAAACCAGTCTAAATCTGTGATAGTGAGCACTTCTCCTTTGCTGAGATAATCCATCCCACCTCACAGGTGTGCCATATCAAGATGCTGATTAGACACCATGATTAGTGCACAGGTGTGCCTTAGACTGCCCACAATAAAGGCCACTCTGAAAGGTTCAGTTTTATCACACAGTACAATGCCACAGATGTCGCAAGATTTGAGGGAGCGTGCAATTGGGCATGCTGACAGCAGGAATGTCAACCAGAGCTGTGCTTATGTATTGAATGTTCATTCTCTACCATAAGCCGTCTCCAAAGGCGTTTCAGAGAATTTGGCAGTACATCCAACCAGCCTCACAACCGCAGACCACGTGTAACCACACCAGCCCAGGACCTCCACATCCAGCATGTTCACCTCCAAGATCGTTCTTGAGACCAGCCACTCGGACAGCTGCTGGAACAATCGGTTTGCATAACCAAAGAATTTCTGCACAAACTGTCAGAAACTGTCTCAGGGAAGCTCATCTGCATGCTCGTCATCCTCATCGGGGTCTCGACCTGACTCCAGTTCGTCGTCGTAACCGATTTGGAGTGGGCAAATGCTCACATTCGCTGCCATTTGGCACGTTGGAGAGGTGTTCTCTTCACGAATGATGCGAAGGACGATGTGTTGCACTGCATGAGGCAAATGGTGGTCACACCAGATACTGACTGGTATCCCCCCCCAATAAAAACAAAACTACACCTTTCAGAGTGGCCTTTTATTGTGGGCCAGTCTAAGGCACACCTGTGCACTAATCACGGTGTCTAATCAGCATCTTGGTATGGCACACCTGTGAGGTGGGATGGATTATCTCAGCAAAGGAGAAGTGCTCACTATCACAGATTTAGACTGGTTTGTGCACAGTATTTGAGGGAAATGGTGATATTGTGTATGTGGAAAAAGTTTTAGATCGTTGAGTTAATCTCATACAAAATGGGAGCAAAACCAAAAGTGTTGCGTTTATATTTTTGTTGAGTATAGAAGGAATTTGATGTGGTGTTATTGGTGCATAAACAATAAGAATAAGAAAAGAAAAAAACACATCTGTAAGCAGTAAATGAGTCAGATTGGCAATAATATAGTCACTGTTAAATAAAGATAAATATAATGTAATGGAGGGGGACTGTGCAAAAACAGGTGATTGAAGTACAAATGTACAGCACTTCAGTGCAGGGATGACCAATCTGTACTTTGTGGTAGTGGGGGGGTAAGTGAGGGTCTCTGGCATTATTTATTAGTCTGTGGATGGAAAGAACCTGTTTTTGTGTATGGAGGTTTTGGTCCTGATGGACCTCATCTGCCTGCCAGAGGGGAGGATGACAAAAAGTTTGTGTCCTGGGTGGGAGGGATCGGCCACAATCTTCCTTGCTCACCTCAGAGCCCTGAAGCCATACAGGTCCTGTAGGGATGGCAGACTGCAATCTCTGCTGCATGGATGATACGCTGCAGTCTGCTCCTGGCAGCAGTGTACTAAATGGTGATGGAGGAGGAGATGATGGACTCAGTGATGGAGGAGATGATGACTCCATAAGCTTTTCCCAGGCACCTCTCAAAAAACAAGGACCCAGACACATGAACGTCACTGCTGAGATAACTAAATGTCTCTACAGGTGTGATACTTAGCCCACATGAAGAAGATGGGATGGACTGGGTGTCTGAATGGATGGTTGCCATTGTGGACTGAAAGTGATTCCATGCTGGTACATGTGGCAATGTGCAGCACAAGCACATGCTCCCAAACATGATCTGACCATGTATGATGCGTTCAAGAGTCTAGGAAGTCATTGAAAGCCCTGATCTTTGTCTGGATCCAGGACGCTCCAAATCCTCAGTCAGTAATCAGGGTATCTTCTGATTCCACATAGACAAACACCTCCATCACTCAACAAAGTGAAGGCACTGACTGCTGCAAATTATATTCAAATAACCTGAAATCCACTCTGAAAGTTTGGTTCCAAGCTGCTTTTTTCCCCAACTGGGAAGCAACATATTTCTGTGCCAAATGCGGGATAAACACTGCATTTCTGCTCATCCATCCATCCAAACAAATGAAAAGAACAGTGAAGATCTGCACCTCCTGCAGAGGGCACAGGCGAAAACCTAAGAGTTTGACAAGAGATCTACATGTGTGAACACATCACGGCCCTGTGATCAAATCAAATCAAATCAATTTTATTTTATATAGCGCCAAATCACAACAACAGTTGTCCCAAGGCGCTTTATATTGTAAGGCAAAGCCATACAATAATTACGGAAAAACCCCAACAGTCAAAACGACCCCTGTGAGCAAGCACTTGGCGACACTGGGAAGGAAAACCTCCCCTTTTAACAGGAAGAAACCTCCAGCAGAACCAGGCTCAGGGAGGGGCAGTCTTCTGCTGGGACTGCTTGGGCTGAGGAGAGAACCAGGAAAAAGACATGCTGTGGAAGACAGCAGAGATCAATCACTAATGATTAAATGCAGAGTGGTGCATACAGAGCAAAAAGAGAAAGAAACACTCAGTACATCTGGGAATCTCTGTAATAAAATTTTATGGTCAACAGTATCAAAAGCAGCACTGAGGTCTAACAGGACAAGCACAGAGATGGGTCCACTGTCTGAGGCCAAAAGAAGATCATTTCTAACCTTCACTAATGCTGTTTCTGTACTTGATGAATTCTAAAACCTGACTGAAACTCTTCAAATAGACAATTCCTCTGCAGATGATCAGTTAGCTGTTTTACAACTACCCTTTCAAGAATTTTTGAGAGAAAAGGAAGGTTGGAGATTGGCCTATAATTAGCTAAGATAGCTGGGTCAAGTGATGGCTTTTTAAGTAATGGTTTAATTACTGCCACCTTAAAAGCCTGTGGTACATAGCCAACTAATAAAGATAGATTGATCATATTTAAGATCGAAGCATTAATTAATGGTAGGGCTTCCTTGAGCAGCCTGGTAGGAATGGGGTCTAATAGACAATGTTGATGGTTTGGAGGAAGTAACTAATGAAAATAACTCAGACAGAACAATCGGAGAGAAAGAGTCTAACCAAATACCGGCATCACTGAAAGCAGCCAAAGATAACGATATGTCTTTGGGATGGTTACGAGTAATTTTTTTCTCTAATAGTTAAAATTTTATTAGCAAAGAAAGTCATGAAGTCATTACTAGTTAAAGTTAAAGGAATACTCGGCTCAATAGAGCTCTGACTCTTTGTCAGCCTGGCTACAGTGCTGAAAAGAAACCTGGGGTTGTTCTTATTTTCTTCAATAAGTGATGAGTAGTAAGATGTCCTAGCTTTACGGAGGGCTTTTTTATAGCGCAACAGACTCTTTTTCCAGGCTAAGTGAAGATCTTCTAAATTAGTGAGACGCCATTTCCTCTCCAACTTACGGGTTATCTGCTTTAAGCTGCGAGTTTGTGAGTTATACCACGGAGTCAGGCACTTCTGATTTAAGGCTCTCTTTTTCAGAGGAGCTGCAGCATCCAAAGTTGTCTTCAATGAGGATGTAAAACTACTGATGAGATAATCTATCTCACTCACAGAGTTTAGGTAGCTACTCTGCCCTGTGTTGGTATATGGCATTGGAGAACATAAAGAAGGAATCATATCCTTAAACCTAGTTACAGAGCTTTCTGAAAGACTTCTACTGTAATGAAACTTATTCCCCACTGCTGGGTAGTCCATCAGAGTAAATGTAAATGTTATTAAGAAATGATCAGACAGAAGGGAGTTTTCAGGGAATACTGTTAAGTCTTCAATTTCCATACCATAAGTCAGAACAAGATCTAAGGTATGATTAAAGTGGTGGGTGGACTCATTTACATTTTGAGCAAAGCCAATCGAGTCTAACAATAGATTAAATGCAGTGTTGAGACTGTCATTCTCAGCATCTGTGTGGATGTTAAAATCGGCCACTATAATTATCTTATCTGAGCTAAGCACTAAGTCAGACAAAAGGGCCGAAAATTCACAGAGAAACTCACAGTAACGACCAGGTGGATGATAGATAAAAACAAATAAAACTGGTTTTTGGGACTTCCAATTTGGATGGACAAGACTAAGAGTCAAGCTTTCAAATGAATTAAAGCTCTGTCTGGGTTTTTGATTAATTAATAAGTTGGAGTGGAATATTGCTGATAATCCTCCGCCTCGGCCCATGCTACGAGCATTTTGGCAGTTAGTGTGACTCGGGGGTGTTGACTCATTTAAACTAACATATTCATCCTGCTGTAACCAGGTTTCTGTAAGGCAGAATAAATCAATATGTTGATCAATTATTATATCATTTACTAACAGGGACTTAGAAGAGAGAGACCTAATGTTTAATAGACCACATTTAACTGTTTTAGTCTGTGGTGCAGTTGAAGGTTCTATATTATTTTTTCTTTTTGAATTTTTATGCTTAAATAGATTTTTGCTGGTTATTGGTGGTCTGGGAGCAGGCACCGTCTCTACGGGGATGGGGTAATGAGGGGATGGCAGGGGGAGAGAAGCTGCAGAGAGGTGTGTAAGACTACAACTCTGCTTCCTGGTCCCAACCCTGAGTAGTCACGGTTTGGAAGATTTAATAAAATTGTCCAGATTTCTAGAAATGAGAGCTGCTCCATCCACAGTGGGATGGATGCCGTCTCTCCTAACAAGACCAGGTTTTCCCCAGAAGCTTTGCCAATTATCTATGAAGCCCACCTCATTTTTTGGACACCACTCAGACAGCCAGCAATTCAAGGAGAACATGCGGCTAAACATGTCACTCCCGGTCCGATTGGGGAGGGGCCCAGAGAAAACTACAGAGTCCGACATTGTTTTTGCAAAGTTACACACCGATTCAATGTTAATTTTAGTGACCTCCGATTGGCGTAACCGGGTGTCATTACTGCCGACGTGAATTACAATCTTACCAAATTTACGCTTAGCCTTAGCCAGCAGTTTCAAATTTCCTTCGATGTCGCCTGCTCTGGCCCCCGGAAGACAATTGACTATGGTTGCTGGTGTCGCTAACTTCACATTTCTCAAAACAGAGTCGCCAATAACCAGAGTTTGTTCCTCGGTGGGTGTGTCGCCGAGTGGGGAAAAATGGTTAGAAATGTGAACGGGTTGGCAGTGTACACGGGGCTTCTGTTTAGGACTATGCTTCCTCCTCACAGTCACCCAGTCGGCCTGCTTTCCCGGCTGCTCAGGATCTGCTGGAGGGGAACTAACGGCAGCTAAGCTACCTTGGTCCGCACCGACTACAGGGGCCTGGCTAGCTGTAGGATTTTCCAAGGTGCAGAGCCGAGTCTCCAATTCGCCCAGCCTGGCCTCCAAAGCTACGAATAAGCTACACTTATTACAAGTACCATTACTGCTAAAGGAGGCCGAGGAATAACTAAACATTTCACACCCAGAGCAGAAAAGTGCGGGAGAGACAGGAAAAGCCGCCATGCTAAACCGGCTAAGAGCTAGTAGCTGCGCTAAGCTAGCGGATTCCTAAAAACACACAAAGTGAATAATGTGTAAATAATTTAGAGGTGATTCAGCAGAGGGAGTGCTTTAGTTAAGGCATGTGAAGATTACACTGTGAAACAAATCATTATCTAGTTAACTAGATCAATCTAACTGCGCAGATTAAACAGCTAACACATACAGCAAAACACCGCTGTGCTCCGGAACAGCAAGTGATACAATACCGCAGTGAGAGCAAACCACCAGTAGAAGCCAGTAGAGACATCGGAGACAAACACATGGACATGTGAGTTTCCCTGAGTGACAGCTGGAGGTGTCCTGCTGTGAGAGGAATTCCAGACATCTATAGAGGTTTAGAGGCCAAACATGGGATTAGAGAATGGGGTCGGCAGACTGACAGAGTCTAGAAGTGAAACCGGACGGATGCAAAGACTAAGCGGAGGAGAGGACCTTCATGGAGGCTGATTCAGACTGAGGAACTTTCATTCTTACATCTCTGTGCTGCAGCTCTCGCCTACATATTTAATTTTCTCTATTTCAATCATTCCTCTCTTCCTTCTCTGCCTTAATCCACAGTTCTCATTTTCTTTTAGTTGGCGTAAGAACATATCTGTCCTTTGCCACAGGCTTTAATTACACTGGATGGAGGAGATGAGAGGGCGCCCGCATGATGAGGCTCAGACAGATGCTGTCTGTTATTAAAAAAGAAACATCAACACGACATCATCCAACACATTGGTCATTACATGACATCTGCTACATGTCTTCGAAGTGCTTTAATTAATTCATTCATCTCTGCCAAGCAGATCATGTTTGTACCTATACTCAACAAAAATATAAATGCAACACTTTTGGTTTTGCTCCTATTTTGTATGAGATGAACTCAAAGAGCTAAAACTTTTTCCACATACACAATATCACCATTTCCCTCAAATATTGTTCACAAACCAGTCTAAATCTGTGATAGTGAGCACTTCTCCTTTGCTGAGATAATCCATCCCACCTCACAGGTATGCCATATCAAGATGCTGATTAGACACCATGATTAGTGCACAGGTGTGCCTTAGACTGTCCACAATAAAAGGCCACTCTGAAAGGTGCAGTTTTGTTTTATTGAGGGGGATACCAGTTAGTATCTGGTGTGACCACCATTTGCCTCATGCAGTTGCAACACATCTCCTTGGCATCATCTGTGAAGAGAACACCTCTCCAACGTGCCAAACGCCAGTGAATGTGAGCATTTACCCACTCAAGTCGGTTATGGCGATGAACTGGAGTCAGGTCGAGACCCCGATGAGGACGATGAGCATGCAGATGAGCTTCCCTGAGACAGTTTCTGACAGTTTGTGCAGAAATTCTTTGGTTATGCAAACGATTGTTTCAGCAGCTGTCCGAGTGGCTGGTCTCAGATGATCTTGGAGGTGAACATGCTGGATGTGGAGGTCCTGGGCTGGTGTGGTTACACGTGGTCTGCGGTTGTGAGGCTGGTTGGATGTACTGCCAAATTCTCTGAAACGCCTTTGGAGAGGGCTTATGGTAGAGACATGAACATTCAATACACGAGCAACAGCTCTGGTTGACATTCCTGCTGTCAGCATGCCAATTGCACGCTCCCTCAAATCTTGTGACATCTATGGCATTGTGCTGTGTGAGAAAACTGCACCTTTCAGAGTGGCCTTTTATTGTGGGCAGTCTAAGGCACACCTGTGCACTAATCATGGTGTCTAATCAGCATCTTGGTATGGCACACCTGTGAGGTGGGATGGATTATCTCAGCAAAGGAGAAGTGCTCACTATCACAGATTTAGACTGGTTTGTGAACAATATTTGAGGGAAATGGTGATATTGTGTATGTGGAAAAAGTTTTAGATCTTTGAGTTCATCTCATACAAAATGGGAGCAAAAACAAAAGTGTTGCGTTTATATTTTTGTTGAGTGTATGTTTGGTTGTTGGACTGCAGGGGGGATTAAGGAGGTGGTCACAGTGAAAGCTGGCAAAGTGAATTTTCTTGATTTAGCTTATTGGTATAATGTCTCCTTGTGAGACCCAAAGCAACTATGGAGTCAGTCATCACATCACAACTGATAGTTAGTTAGTTCAGTAGTTATGCTGCATTTGATAACAACTGGGATCTCTGAATTTCTGATTTCTCATGAGAAGAAGCAGCAGAAGATAATGACCTCTTGGTCCAGAGGTGACGTCCATTGGTGATGGTATCTATCGCCGGACAATGCAGCGCAAATCAGATTAGAGTCTACCCATGTACAGCTGGGAGGACTGGAGCAGTGCAGATGAAATGTCTTGATCTTTGACTAGAAGATATTTTAGCATAAAGACTCGGAAGACAAGAAACATTTAAAGCAGGGATGGGCAATCATGTGCCATGAAGGGCCGAGACCCTGCAGGTTTTCCTTGCTACCAATCACCTCAGCAGATGATTTCATTAATGATCAGGTGTTTATGCTCAGGGGAGAAGCTAATCAGCAACCCACCTGCTGAGGTGACTGGTTGCAAGGAAAACCTGCAGTGTCTCGGCCACCATTGCCCACCCCTGATTTAAAGGTTTTAATCCATAGTGAGAATGTACGGAATGTTAGAACAGTCCTTGGTGGAGGTCCTTGTCAGTGTTGGGGTATGTACGTACATTTTGAAGAAGGCAGGGGCAGAGCCTACCCCATGCATCAGACAGTGACCAACTGGTGGCTGTGAGGTGGAGGAGGTTATGTCCATATCAGTGACTGCAAGCAACATATTCGTGACTCAGAATGGAGTAAGGTTCCATTTTCAAAAAAGAAGCTTGTATAAAGTGCCCAAGGCATTTTCTGTTAAAAGCAGACAAGAGACTGATTCTTATGCATTTTGACTTGCCGAGTTCAAAAATTGCTGTTGTCATGCTGTATCTTTACACCTTCATCCCCTATTTAGCATAAAGCAAAATGGCCACCAATTACATCTACATTTGCACAATTTTGGTTGTATATGTACAATAAAAGCAAACTAAACATCCTTTTCTGTGTATTTTGACCGGCTGAATTCAAATATTGTTGTTGGCAAGCTGTATCTTTACCCCTTCACCCCCCAATATACATAAAACAAATGGCCATGCATTTCATGAAGCTTGTGTTTGCATTCAAAGAGAAAATAAAACTTCTATTTCTATGTACTTTGACATGTCGAGTTCAATTATAGTTGTTGTCAAGCTGTATCTTTACTCCTTCACGCCTAATTTGCATAATAAAATGGCCACCTGCTTCATCAAATTTGTCGGAAGTGTGGTGCTATTTGCTTTGGATGAGAAAATGCAACATATTTCTATGTAATTTGACCTGCTGAATTTAAATATTGTGTTGGAAAGCTGTATCCCTACTCCTTCACCCCCCCATAATTAACAAAAAAAAAATTAATTAATTTGGTGACCTGCCTGGTATTGTTACCAGTAAAAAAGTACTGTACGAGGTCTGTTAGAAAAGTATCCGATCTTATTATTTTTTTCAAAAACCATATGGATTTGAATCACATGTGATTGCGTCAGCCAAGGTTGAACCCTTGTGCGCATGCGTGAGTTTTTTCATGCCTGTCGGTTGCTTCATTAGCCTGTGAGCAGGCTTTGAGTGAGGTGTGGTCTACCCCTCTCATCTATTTTTTATTGTGAATAAATGTCTGAATGATTTTGGATCTTTTGCTGCATCAATTTTTTCCAGAAACTGTAAGAGACATCCAGGTGGACACCGTTCGAAAAATTAATATGGCTTACAGGGACGATTTTATGGGGATTAAACAGATTACGGGGTGTTACTGCCGCTTTAAGGATGGCCCACAACTGCTGAGAGTGCAGCGTGCTCCCAGCCCCCATCGACAGGCTGACACCCCGCTGGAACAACCAGATCATTTCCAACATGAAAGCTTTGTTGATCCGGGACCTCGTCTGACTTTCACAAAAAGGCAGAAGATGTGGACATCAGCACTTTTTCCGGCACATTCCACCGTTACAGGAGTTTTTTTTTCATGGAAAAGAAGCCGAGGGACCGCGCCACGGAGCCGTTCATTACGCGGGTCAAAACAACCTCGGTGTTGGTCTCACAGGGCGGCTTAAAGGTGGATTTCAGACGGATTCCGGTTGCTTTCCAGTCGTGTGAATATCCGATGGTGATTGTGCATGAGCTGAACATGCTAGCACATGTCCCGTGAGGCTTCATCACGGCGTTTCTTTTCACCATGCAGCTCCGCCGTGACGCACGGAGTTCCTCCACCTTTGTTCCTCTTTCCATGACAAAAACTCCTGTAACAGTGAAATGTGCTGTTCATTTCTAAACTGGACGCTGTCTTGATCTGGTATGTCCTCTGACTAGCACAGGAATTGTGAAAAGACGTGGACATCAGCACTTTTTCCAGCACATTCCACCGTTACAGGAGTTTTTTTTTTCATGGAAAAAAAAGCCGAGGGACGCGCCACCGTGCCGCTTTTGACGCGGCACAAAACCACCTCGGTGTTGGTCTCTCAGGACGGCTTTCAGATGGATTCCGGCTGCTTTTCTGTCGTGTGAATATCAGAGAAATTGAGCTTGAGCTGGACAAGCCCCAACATGTCCTGTGAGACTTCATCACGGCGTTTCTTTGCGCCAAGCGGCTGCACCACGACGCACCGAACTCCTCCGCACGTCTGTCTTAATGTGCCGGAAAAAGTGCTGATGTCCACGTCTTTTCACAATTCCTGTGCTAGTCAGAGGACATACCAGATCAAGACAGCGTCCAGTTTAGAAATGAACGGCACATTCCACTGTTACAGGAGTTTTTGTCATGGAAAGAGGAACAAAGGCGGAGGAATTCCGCGCATCGCGGCGGAGCTGCATGGCGAAAAGAAACGCCGTGATGAAGCCTCATTGGACATGTTCTGGCATGTTCAGCTCATGCACAATCACAATCGGATATTCACACGACTGGAAGCAACCGGAATTTGTCGGAAATCCACCCTTTAAGCCGTCCTGTGAGACCAACACCGAGGTGGTTTTGTCCCGCGTAATGAACGGCTCCGTGGCGCGTCCCTCCGCTTTTCTTTCCATGAAACCAACTCCTATAACGGTGGAATATGCGGAAAAAGTGCTGATGTCACATCTTCTGCCTTTTTGTGAAAGTCAGACGACGTCCCGGATCAACAAAGCTTTCACGTTGGAAATGATCTGGTTGTTCCAGCGGGGTGTCAGCCTGTCCATTGGCGCTGGGATGCGCCGCTGCGCTCTCAGCCAGTTGTGGGCCGTCCTTAAAGTGGCAGTAACACCCGTAATATGTTTAATCCCCATAAAATCGTCCCTGAAAGCCATATTAATTTTTCAAACGGTGTCCACCTGGAGGTCTCTCACAGTTTCTGGAAAAAAAAATTGATGCAGCAAAGATCCAAATCGTTCAGACATTTATTCGCAATAAAAATAGACGAGAGGGGTAGACCACACCTCACTCAAAGCCTGCTCACAGGCGAATGAAGCAACCGACAGGCATGAAAAAACTCACGCATGCGCACGAGGGTTCAAGCTTGGCTGACGCAATCACACATGATTCAAATCCATATGGTTTTTGAAAAAAATAATAAGGTCGGATACTTTTCTAACAGACCTCGTAAGTCATCTTTGATTCAACCAAGGCAAGCAAATGAACAAAATTAAGTAAAAAAGAATGATTGTTTGAAATGAAACACATTTTGGGGATAAATATGCATGCCTCTAAAGGTCAAATGTGGGTAAAGCTGTTCTAATATTTTGCTTCTGCTGCCATGAGATCACCACAACCAGGAAGAGCAATGTGCAGATCATGATCAAACTCTGCAGCCTTCAATGTCTTATCATTCATCTTGAAGGTCTCAACATTGTGCAGAGTCTTGTCAGCCTTCTCCTCCTGGCAGAATATGCAAAGGGATCATTTGAAAGTACTGAAGGAACTTCTGAGTCTTGCAGTTGGATCAGTGGAGTGACCTACAATGGGTTCAGTTTTGAGACATTGACCTTTTCTCTAGTCTCCTCATTTTTGTCTTGTTGGTGAACCAACTGTAACAGGATCTATTCCATGTTAGAGACGTCTCATCTGAACTCAATTTCCTCTCCGTTGTGAGTTTGTTCTCTATACCTTTGAGCTTGTGATGGACTCTTGCACTATCCTGCAATGTAGCCCTTCCTTTGTCACTCCCCTGAACAAAATTGATGCAGACATCACCATCCACTGAAGAATCTCGTTTCATGTTGCCTAAACCCTTCATTTTTCAATTCAACACAACAGAGATTGTTACCTACAACGCCAGTTCCAATTAAGTTGGGACGTTGTGTATGATGTAAATAAAAACAGAATACAATTTGCAAATCCTATATTCAAATGAATACACCACAAAGACAAGATATTTAATGTTCAAAATGATAAACTTATATAACTCAAATATTTGCTCATTTTAAAATGGATGCTTGAAAACACGTTTCAAAAAAGTTGGGACAGTGGTATGTTTACCACTGTGTTACATCACCTTTCCTTCTCGCTCCAGTTTTTCAGAAGAACTTTGTGACTGCATGCGTAGTTGGGTTCTGTTCCATGGAGTGGCACACATGCCCAATTGCGCTGTGTTTGCGGTTGTGATGGAGGGCTGTATGTGGGGTTAATCTACTGTCTCGTGTCGTTTCTCAGATCACTTGTTGGTTTGGTTTTGTGGTATGCAGGAGATCACTTGACAAATAATAATAAAAAAAATACTGTCATCGCTCTTTACTCTTAGTCAGTCTCATACAATGGTGTACCCTAAATACACAAGCTTTCTAGGAGTGCACCCAATTCATTACACACGCTCAGAGGCATGTCCCCTCCGGTGCACACTTTTGGGGGGGGCGACCCCGCCCCCTGTGATAAACTCATCGCCCCCTTAATATTTTTTTTCTGGTGCCGGGCTTGCTTTGTGGTGTATTCAATTGAATATAGGTTGAAGAGGATTTGCAAATCATTGTACTGTGTTTTTATTAACATTTTACACAACGTCCCAACTTCACTGGAATTGGGGTTGTAAGTATTGAGAACAGTCAAAATGTTTTGATCATCACTGAAGTATGCAGCAAGAGAAAGTGCTAACAAGAGGAAGTCACTCCACAACTGAAGTGATGAATGCAACTAAACCTAAATGCTAGAGATCACAGAGATTCAACTACAGGGTGGGCTAGCAAAATGTTACCACTTTTTGATCGTACGTACGTTTTTGAAATTAGAACTTTTTTGAAAATTTTATTTACACACTTGTAACAGAAGCATCAAAATAACATTTGATACCAAAGGTTTCCCACTTTGTCTCTTGTTTTCCACACAGTTCAATGTTTGATGACATGTTCAATCCACTCTCCTCTTTGGATTACAGCTGCAACACGCACATTGAAGTTTGTGATGACATTGCCACACATCTCAAGAGGGATTCTCTGAAGTTCTTTTTCATTTTCAGGATTTTATATTCCTGAAAATGAAAAATAAATCTTTGTTATTTTGGAAATTGTATGAATTAAAATAGTGGTAACATTTTATTGGCCCATCCTATATCTGATCTTATCTTATTATCTTACTACCTAACACTTTCAAGATGATATGCAAATCAATCTAGTCACAAGGGACACTGTCAACCTAACACTGTGTATATAAAGAGAATCAGCAGACAAGAGACACACAACTCTAACTAATGCTACTAAGTATAATATATTGTACTACAAAACCAATACCACAAGATTGGAACTTGTCCATGCAATCCAACACAGTGGAACATGAACATGCACAGATATAGATGAAGAAAGTATCTCAGAGTTTCCTTAACATGACTGTGAAAGGAAGACCCTCCACAAATCAGGAAACAAAGCAGTTTGATTTACCACGTCTATGCTGTGGCTGCTGCTGCTGCTGTTGAGTCACTGTGGCACCATGTGCCTCGCCACTGGCAGTGAGGCCTGCCCTCTGGTGTCGCAAGGCAGTAGTCCTCTGGTGTTGAAGCTGTATACAGTACATTATCTGTGCTGTATGAGCTAATTATATAGGTTTTCCACATAGTATTATCATTATATTGTTCAGCATTTGTGATGAAAAAATACACAACAGTCATTCACATGTCATCAAGGAATTAATATAATGATATTGTGATTTTTAAATGCACAGGAGATGTTTTTCAACATGCCAGTATAGATGCAATGACAAATAAATGCATTTGTAGGCTGAATTGTGCAGCAGAGGCATGGGGAAAAAAATTGGTTTTATTATCAGTTTATTTTGTAGAACAAGCTTCTACAAAGTATGAAAACAGCAGGCGGCCATGTTGTTTCATGCATATTAGGGATGAAGGAGAGAAGATGCAGCTTGTAAATAAGAAACTATGAACTCAGCAGTTCAAATAACACAAAGATAAGTGTTTGCATTGCCTTTCTTGAGCAAAAACAAGTAAACTTTGGGAAAATGTGAAAAACCGAGTGGCCATTTTGTTTTATACAAATTAGTCAGTGAAGGAGTAGAGATTCAGCATGCTAACAACAATATTTGAATTCTGCAGGTCAAAATATATAAGAATAGACTTTTTCTGTTTCTAATGCAAATACAAGGTAACTTGGGTGACCATTTTGTTTTATATGCAAATTAGAAGGTGAAAGAGTAAAGATACAGCATGGCAACAGCAATTTTTGAACTCAGGGGAGGTGATG
This sequence comes from Thalassophryne amazonica, assembly GCF_902500255.1. NCBI lineage: Eukaryota > Metazoa > Chordata > Actinopteri > Batrachoidiformes > Batrachoididae > Thalassophryne > Thalassophryne amazonica. Next base: position 71,301,807 of record NC_047118.1, read on the forward strand.
GTCTAGTGGTTAAGCGTTGGGCTTGAGACCAGAGGATCCTCGGTTCAAATCCCAGCCTGACTGGAAAATCACTAAGGGCCCCTGGGCAAGGTCCTTAATGTCCTAGTTACTCTTGCTGTGTAGTGAACGCCTTGTATGGCAGCACCCTGATATCGGGGTGAATGTGAGGCATTATTGTAAAGTGCTTTGAGCATCTGATACAGATGGAAAAGCGCTATAAATGCAGTCCAATACATAAGAATCAGCTTGTTGTCCGCTTTTAACAAAAATGCCTTGAGTAGTCTACTTAACTAAAAACAGAACCTACCTATTGTGAATTTATGAGTGGGAGGGCTAACAGATACTTCCTATGAGCTGTTCTTGATTAGGTGCATTTGAGTCTTTCTGGAAAAACATACCTGACACTCGATTTCTATATTGGCCTGGAAGCCCATTGGTGTAAATGTTGACCCCTCAATTCAGTTGTGTGATGTGAATGAGAGACTACAAAGTCCTCTTGATGGGATGCCAGTCTAACAGTGTGACCAGGAATCAAATCCAGGTCTGTGGGTTATTCTCTGAAAGTGGGCTCATTTTGCCTGTTGGCACACTGATAGATTTTCATGCAGTAATTCAAAATCATTTTCATTCTGTTTCCCACCTAAAATATTCCACTGGTATTGCTCAAATTTTCAAATATTTTTGACCTAAAATAAGAAAAAAGTGAGATTCTCAACTACCATAAAAGATGAAGTAATTTCTTGATTTAAACATCAACCAAATTTTGTACAAAACACAAAGAAATAAAGAATTGTGTTGGAAATTAATGTTTCAGTTACTTTTTCTGGTGCATCTATCCATAGTAAGTCCCTTCGGCTGCTCCCTTGTTTGCACTCGGGGTCGCCACAGCAAATCCAAGGTGGATCTGCATGTTGAATTGGCACAAGTTTTACGCCGGATGCCCTTCCTGACGCAACTCCACATTACATGGAGAAATGTGGCAGGGGTGGGATTTGAACCCGGAACCTTCTGAACTGAAACCAAGCGCATTAACCACTTGGCCACCACCCCATAATTCCAAAATATCTGAGGTCAAAATTTTGCTTCCTTACATAACTATTGGTGTCCACATCTGTTATGCATGGAATTCACAAAGTCAACAAGGGGTGTAAATAATCTGAAGACAATTAAATTTTTGCATTTTGAATTTTTGACTCCCATGTCATATTTTATGTGCACACACTCAGAGAATGACCCCTATACACTGGGAGCTTGTTTTAACATCTTACAAGCACAAACATGCGCGTAACCTGTGTCCCAATTTAGGGTCTGTATATTTCTCAGGACTGTGTCCCACGAATTTCTTCAGTCTTCAGCCCTTCAAATACATTGGAGGCTGGAACAAGCCATTCTGAAATGCCACCGCACACGACACGCTAGCTTAGAGGTCGTAACCCGTAGTTTAGTAATGATTTTTCTGTATTTACGCGTGTTTATACTTTACTAAAAACATTACTTATTTACAGTTGCACATATGGGCCCCAAAAGTGTCCTTTTGGGGTTTTTATTAATTTTTTTAATTTACCAACCATTTTGTCTTTAAAAACAGTTGTTCGTCTTTAAAAGCACCTATGGTAACCTTTGTTTTTAGGGGAAAGAAAGTTGCGTACAAGGAGCCTTTGAAATGGGACAATAAAGTTGCGGTATCTATTATGTAAGCCAATGATGAATGCAGCCTCAGAAGCATACAGCTGCTGAACTGGGACACAGCCACAGTCTGTAACACAGCACCATGGGCAAACATTGATGAGCTTATTAATGAGAGATGCTGAATTGCAATTCAGTGATTTTTGAAATTTGGTCTTTTCATCCCCATATGGCTTCTTGGGGTCACCATGCCTAACACATATACCAAAATTGGTGACAAAGCAATTAGGAAACAAGTTATTACACTGATCAGATTTTTGCAACCCTAGGATTGTGACTTTTGACCTTTGGACCATAAAGACAATAAGCTTCTTGGGGTCAAGCTACTTAACATCCCAAATTTGGTCACACTAGGGCAGTTAAAATAAGTTGTTGGTCACAGAAGATTTTTTAAAAGTATGTCCAGTGACCATGACCTTTGAACTTTTAACCCCAAACTAAATAGGCATTTTGGGGTCACCATGTCTAACATACAGACCAAGTTAGGTTACAGTCAGGCAATAAGGAAAGAAGTCATTGCACTCACAATGTTTTTACAATGTGTGTGCCAGTGACCTTGACTTGTGACCTTTTTACCCCAAAGGCAATAGGCTTCTTGGGGTCAGAGTACCTAATGTGCGTTCTGAGTTTGGTGACAATCAGGCATTTAAAAAAATAACTTACTGCACTCACACTGTTTTTACAAACTATGCTCCAATGACCTTGACCTTTTCACCCAAAATCAACAGGTTTCTTGGGGTCGCGAAGTGAAATACATGTAACACGTTTGGTGCCAATTGAACCAGTGCTCCTGAAGTAATCTCACTCATGTGACCAAGTAATGTCGCTTAATCACGAATTATAGTAATTCTTCAAGAAAGGACCTTTATTCAGTAATGCTGAGTGTCATCCAGGACTATTACTATCAAGACAATTAAATCTTTTATTATTCTTTATCAAATAAAGCATTTTTCACCTTTCTTTCACTTTTCTCACTTTTGTGTTTCTTCAGTTGTGTGTCATATGTCACTGGAGCCAAACTGTAGATGCAAATCTGGGCAGTGAGTGCAGTCACACCACCACACCAGCAGGGTGCAGCAGAGTCAGTCCGTGTGTGTGTTTGCTGAACAATGATCTTAACTACACTCTAAAATAATGAAATCCTGTATTTACAGAATCTAGTTTTGCCAACCGTCCTGACAGAACATAATTGGATTAATGGGAAAAAAAAATACACAGTTAATTTGGCAATTTGTTCCAATTTTCTTTTCACATTTAAACACCCACATTTTGTAAATCCGTTTGACATAAGTAGATTATAAGTAGAAGTAATCAGACAATTGTAGGAACAAAACAGAATAATACAGAGCATGAACAATCATGTTCAAAGTCTTTATACTCAACATGTAAAAGCTTGTCCCTAAAAAAAAAAAAAAGATTCCATCCAGCTGCCTGTCTGTCTGTGCTCAGGATAAATCCACTCCTGTTACTGCCAGAGTCTTCAAATTCACAGGGAACATTCTTGGGACCTATTGTAAGAGGCATTCTAAGAGGTTAAAAAGTCACATTGTGTTTCATTCTGTTCAGTTTTTCTTTTTGTTGTTTTGTTTTGTTTTGTTTTTTGAGTGGCGGGGGTGACAATCAGGGTAGAGCAGCATCGTGACGTCTGTGGCAGGTCTCTCTAAAAATGCTTTTATGTAACATGTTTCTCATATATTCTGTAAAGCTACCGAGAAATAAACACCTATAAAACTGAAAACGCTGTTTTTGGAACCTAATAACACCTCTGAAGTGATTTAAAAGACATTTTGCAGATGTTAACGTGGTGACGTCAGAGGCTAGCTGTAAACCGTTTCATTTGTGTGTAAATATAACATGTTTCTCATATATTCTGTAAAAGCTAGTGAGAAATAAAGACTTCTAAAACTGAAACACTGTTTTTGGAACCTGATAATGCCTCTGGAGTGATTTACAAGACATTTCATGGATGTCAGCATGCACGCTAACTTCCCCTAACTCTAAGCTAACTTCTGTGTTTGTCAAAAGCTCATAAACATAAATATTGTTTATGATTGATTGATTGACTGATTGATAGAGGGGCTTTATTGAACATGTACAAATTGTAAGTAAGACAAAAGGATCTTAATAATTAATGTAAATAACAATAAATGTGTGTGTGTGTCTATACGTATATATATATATATATATATATATATATATATATTGCACTGGGATACCAATTAAATAACTCCAAATTATAAAGAAGATAATGCTCCTACGGCCGAGTGTATTTTAGCATTGATTTATATTTTTTTATACTTTGATAACGTTCCGGTTTTAGAAGCTTGACAGAGTGATGAGACGCTGAAAGAGAAAAACGAGGACAAAGTGAAACAGAGATGACAGAGAAAGAAAAGCAGGTTGGAGGTGAAGCCGAATCGCATCTAGTCATCAGGGACACGGCCCCACTTGTGTGAGTGGTGAACGGAACTCTGGGTAAAACAGGCCACCATCATAAGATGCGTCATTTGTGTCAGAGGGTAGATCGATGAGAAGAGACGAGTTCAGTCACTGCGGCTGGTTTAGGGAAGAACAAAAACAAGCTCAGAGTTTGGGATTATTTAAAGTCAGCATTTTACTTACTTCAAGTTTTTACATAATTTCTTCAAAACATTACTCAGTATGAAAGCATGAGATGAAATATGTATTTTTCATGCTTATACAGAACAAATTAATTTAACAAGACAATATCTTCCAAACTACCCCAACCAGGCGACATATTCCCCAAAATATCCAGGATAGAGTCCACAAAATTTATTGATGTGCTTAAAATTTCATCAAGATCCATTCATAACATTTTGATTTCAGTGTTGCTATACAGTATCTCTAAATTCCTCTGGATCCAAGATGCATCGAATATTCTGGATTGACTAAAAATTACATAAATTATTTCCTAGGGCATTACTCATCTGCTCACGAAAAGTTAGAGATGTTCATTATTGCCTCCGCCAAGGAGATTATGTTTTCGGTCGCATCCGTTTGTTTGTTGGTTCATTGGTTGGTTGGATTGTTAGCAGGATTACTCAAAAAATCCTAAACGGATTTCAATGAAATTTTTACCAGGGGTGTATCTTGCCCTAACTTAGAAGTCTTTAAATTTTGGTAATGATCTGGAACATGATCCGGATCCATTCATTTTTTAAAGGATTCTTTATCATTGCAATTTCAACATTTTTGTATCTAACTTCATAAAGACGGGTCACAAAGGCTGAACAAAAATTAAGTTACGACACAACAATAATTTAGCATTTGTTTCTCCTCATTGAATAAACTTATTAAAAAAAAACTGTGTAGTTCATGCAGTTTCTCTTTATAAATACATTTACTGAAGATCTAAGGGTTTAACCCTCTGGGGCCGACGCCGTTGTATACGACGGCTGAGACCAAGCTTTACTAAATTATAAATAACTTTTTAATGATATGAGATAGAAATTTACTGTTTTTTTTTTTTGCTGAAAAGTTAACTCCATGGACTTTCGAGCCACCGTCCACCATCTTTTTACTCCTCTTAGAAGCTATGTGATGACGTGAGCAATGTGAGTGTCCAATCAGAATTGGTTCACCGTCACATGGTTTTCCAAAATCCAATCATAGTGCAGATTCACCTCACGTGACACACCAAAGATTGTTTTTAGGAGTGATGTGTTACTAGTTGGCCCGTTTGAATAGCCTCCTGGCTGCCCTGCGCCATTACGCACAGCGAAAGTGAAAGTGAGCAGACGGAGAGCCTCTCATACAATCTCACGTGCTCAAACAGTGTGTGAGTATCAGGATTGCTTGACTAGTTTTCCTGTGAATGTTACTGGATAAGCCTGTGGCAAGCTCTCTTGCTCTGGCGTAAAGCACTGTTTACCATATCAATGGAGCCAGGGGGAGGGGCCGCTCCTCAAACTGAATGAGCCTCAAAGTGTGAATGTTGCTTTCAGAGCAGGAGAGAACAAACACACAGTCAACTTCATAGTAGAAGTTTGTGATGTGACCTTTGTGTAATAGCAGACAGAAATTGCTTTGAGATGAAGACAAACAAAACGCATAGACCATTTTGTATTTATTGTTCAAAATCTGCATTTGTGTTTATTATTTGAACCTTTTTGTTGTGCAGTCTTTCACACAAGACCTCAAATTACCTTTATAAAGTGTCAAAACAGTTGTTTATTATAGTTTACTGTGTGTTTTGAATAAATGTGTGTGGAAAATTATTTCCGCTTTACTTTTTGCTTTCTTATTTCTGATTGTAAACCTTTATTACACTTATAAAACACAACTATAGCATATATATTGTAAAAGTACAGGTTGACCTGAAAAAAGAGACATAAAACTTGATTGTGGGATGCAGGGAGAGCTGTTAACAGCAATAATAAAACATTTATGCCAGGCGAGTGAACTGTCCAAAAAATGCCCTCGGACCCCAGAGGGTTAACCATTCTACATCTAACCACATCTACCATCGTTTCACATGGTAGATGTGTGAAACGACGTGGAATAAGTCTCTTTGCCAAAGGGTATTCCATGTGACGTCAGTGACCCTATGGCCTTGGTGGAGGTTTGCGCTCTCTGAGTGCTTCTAGTTAGTACATTTTTTAATCAAATGTTGATCCTTAAAACATGAAGATTAAAAACTTCTTTTGATCCAAAATATGTTCCAGAGCTAATTTGAAGACATTATCCATCTGCTCACCACATATCTTCGACATCCTATCACAACCTTTTGAGTTAAATGGTGCTATCTTGGTCTCTTTCAGTTCAATTCAATTTGATATATTTATTCATACACAATATACAATCGTGGCATATATAAAAAGATACATAAATGCAGCAGAAACAGTAAAGAAATTTACTAAAAACACATAGAAATTACATATCAATTTAAAACAAAAATAGTGACAGCTGAACAACAGGGAGAATTAATCAGTGCATAGTGTAACTAGCATTTTACAAACTTCATTGTAATCTAAGTCTATATCCATGGCTCCTTCTCTGACTTGAATTAGTTAATTCACGGTATGAGCAATGGGATTATACCTTTCTGAGAGCCATTGCTTCTCACTGAAATTAAAATCAGACGTATAGGTTATATTATATTTGTAAGAGAATTCTCACGCATTCATTTCCTATACCCATTTACTTCAGTCAAGGCTGTGAGGCGACACTAAGCCACTATGCCAGCTTTCTGAATCTCACTTCCAGAATCAGTTATTTCTTAGAATGTTTTCTGTTCACCAAATTTCACCTAAATCTGTTCATTATGTCTTTTTGAGTTGTCCTGCTCACAGCCACCCACAGTCAAACAAACAAATACTGGTGGAAAATTTCTTTACTTGGCACAGGAAACAAACTACAAATGAAAATATGCAGCTTAGACAAAACTTTTGATCAACTCTAATAGTGCATATTTCACATCAACATGTCATTGAGACCAAGAAAATCCTGGATTTTTGGAGGATTATTTATTTATTTATTTATTTCTCACAAAGCAGCTAGGCCACTTTTCCAAAGGCATCTTAAGGTGAAGATGGTTGTAGAATTGTTCTTATGAAGTTTGTTGTAGACACTTTTTCTTTATCTGTATCTTTGATTTGTTAATTTACAAATAATGAATATTTATGAGTTCAATGGTGCGAAGATTTCATGAGGTGAAAGATGGAATGTTCCATTCAACTCGGTGAACATCTTTCACCAAACTAAATATTCATGCCACTGAACTCATAAACATTCATTATTTGTTTTATATAACGGCTAAATAGAGCCTTGTCATTTGATATTATATTAATTTATAAAAAAACAGAAAAGAGACTTATAGTAGGGGAGCCAAAGGCCTCAAATTGGGATGGAGGTCGTCATGCATGATATATTTTTTGTTTGATGTGTTTTTTGATAGATAGCATGATTCTGCACTGAGAAAAAAATTGTTAGCTCTTCAAGCGAATTGATGCTAGGGCCATATGTTTGCCATTTCACCTACGAGAAAAGTCAGCAAAAACGTAGGGGTAGGGGAAAGGAAAATGCTTCTAACAGATACTTGCAGTAAAGAAAACCATAACTATTTCATATCACTGGAAAGGTCTTAGTTCATGTTAACTACTCATAGTATCCAAATTGCCATGATGTCAGCTGCAGTCAAATGTCACCAATTTTGGGGGCAAGTGAAAATCTGGGGTGTCAGCACACACATTATTTTCTTGTGGCATTATGCAACGAGTTAGAAGCAAATGAAATACTGCAAAATGTTAAGGAGATAACAAGGAAGTTTTTGAAACCAAGGAAGATTATATTTATTAAGTACATTGCACGTAAACCCCTTGTGTCCAATACAGGAATTTCACGAAATTGGCCAACATAGACATATCTCAAAATTTTGAGGCATCACTGCACAACAGTTATATCAATGTTATAACTTGGTAAACATCCTGAAAAGATGTTAAAGATATCAAATTAACCCCCTAGAATGATAATCCACATAGTTTAACCCTTTCCAACCCGAGTTGCTGATGGACTCTCAAGGGCTGTCCCATCTGATGGAGAATGCCTTTGCAATATGCAAAAATACTAGTATGTACACAATTTGTTTATGACATTGTATCAAAGTCATCAGTAAACTATTCTTGTGGCTGTAGATCACATAACTCTGGCTAACTACTGCAAGCACAAGCCATTGTGCACTTCTTCACCATGGCAGCTTTACACTAGCACCTCACCCGGCAATGCCCTTTTTTTACATTTACACGCTGTACTGACATAGTTTGGCATTCAACCTGTAGTCATTCTCACTGCAGCAAGCTTACCATTTTCAATGTGTCATCCAGATAATGTAGGCTCTGGCAGTGTAGGCTTCACTGCTGTAGCTTTTTTGCAAATCGTCAACTGATTGAGTGCTCCTAGCTGATGAAGTTTGAATGTATCAGAAGTTGGGGGCAGGAAAACAGAATGGAAACGGTAAACGGACTGCATTTATATAGCGCTTTTCCATCTGCATCAGACTTTCAAAGCACTTTACAAATAGTGCCTCACATTCACCCTGATGTGAGGGTGCTGCCATACTACTCAGAGGTACTCATCACACACCGGGAGTAATAGGGGATTAAGGACCTTGCCCAAGGGCCCTTAGTGATTTTCCAGTTAGGCTGGGATTTGAACTGAGGATCCTCTGGTCTCAAGCCCAATGCTTAACCACAAGACCATCACCTCTTTGGGGGCAGTGATCTTAAGTCTTGTTTTTGGTCATGAAGAGATGGCAACGTAGTTCATCGATTATCCCAGTGAAGCCTTTCTTCCCATACAATGCAAAGAAGTAGTTCTGAGCGGAATCTGCTACACTTGCAGATGGCTGGACATCTATCACACCTTCACCGAAGTTTGCCACTGGGTCAAGATAGCTGATGCATTGCAGTGCCTCTTTCAAAGCTTGTTTCTTACCAATTCAGAAAGGGTAACTAACCTTGTCACAACCTTTTAGGATATATGCTACCAGGATCACCCCAGTTATGTTTTGGTTTGGGAATGTTTCCTCCAGGTATGTAGAAATGGCATGGCAGGATATGTGCACATTTGATGTTACTGAGTGCTTGTAAAGCCAAAGTGCCTGCAAACCAGCTAAGCGATGAACATGGAAAAATACCCATTATCACTAAATCTGTGTCATTTGCCTCAATGATTATCCACCTGATTTTCTGATCTCTAACCACGTAGGCAGCATGAGCAAAGATGAGGGTGTCTGCTTCTTTGTGATTTGGGTTTGAGAGTGTTGTTATTTCCTGGACTTGCCAATTTAACTGTCGTTTCAGTAAAGCTGCCAACAATGATTTGAATTCCTTCAGGGATATCATTCTGTCCTTTGGACTATGAGTCCAGAAGAAACTTGAGAAAGTTTCTCTTGTTTTCTTTCTTCCTGATGATTTTTTTCCATTTTGGCAAGGGCAGGTTAGGCTGAGGAATGAAGGTCGCCAATGACCGAGTGTCTTTCTCCCGATGGCATCGTGTTTCCTGCTTTAAGCTTCTCTCTGGGCTGACGTCATATCTATCCCCTACAATGTGAATTATTTGACATCCATCTGGATGTAACCATCTTTTGCAGGTAACATTTCTGAAGTTGATTGAAATCAGTGCAGCCCATGTCCTGAAAGCACTATACGAATGCCATCATATCCACAATCACACCAGTGCTGCTAAAAATCTATTGGCTTCATTTGTTGGACGTGTTTCATTGGACCCAGGAGGTTCTGCAGGCCTCTTTCAAGGCAACAAGCCAGTCTGCTTTATTGCCTTTATGCATTGCAAAGCCACATAGGTAATCCTTATCTGGGTCAAACAGTGAACTAGGATATCTGGTCCATTCATGCAAAAATGCATCAGTTTTCTGTGTTTCATCCAAATTTTGAGCAAAGCACAAAGACCACATGGCATCCTGTTCTTCCTGATGGAGCTCTTTTTGTTTTGAAACTTTTGATAATGGTTTGCTTTTCTCCAGGAAGATTTTCAGGTGAAGGGGAACAACCTTAGCTGCATTGTTCTCTTCTGCCAGCTTAAGTGCAGTAAAGCCTTTCTTTTTGGCTGTTGCCAGATCTGTAGAAGAGGCTACTTCACCTGTTTAAATTTCAATTTAATTTATTTTCATTTATACAGGACCAAATCACAACAAAGTTTCCTCAAGGTGCTTCACACAAGTAAGATCTAACCTTCCCAACCCCAAGAGCAAGCACACAGGCAACAGTGGTAAGGAAAAACTCCCTCTGATGATTTGAGGAAGAAACCTCAAGCAGACCAGACTTAAAGGGGTGACCCTCTGCTTGGGCCATGCTACTGACACAATTTACAAAACACTTCATAAAATGAATATACAAGAAATTTTGCTGGTGCACAGGACAGGAGGGTTACAGAAACAGACACCACACCCAACCCTGGATGGAGCTGAACCTCAAACAGACAGAAGAAAGCAGAATCAGGCATCAGAAAGACAACAAATATAGTATAATTTGTCAGCATTAAGCAACAAGAAAAACATAAGAAATACTAAGGTGATCACCGGCCACTAGCCCTAAGCTTCACTAAAAAACCCAGAATTTAGATATAGTTGAGGCCGCAGCCCGCTCCGTTTCCTAATAAAATGAATTAAAATAGTAAAAAGCATAGTAACATATTATGCCAGTATGCTAGCCATACGAAAGGAAAAATAAGTGTGTCTTAAGTCTGGACTTAGCTGCAGGGAGATCATCCCACAGAACAGGGGCACGATAAGAGAAAGCTCTGTGACCCACAGACTTTTTATTCACCTTAGGGACACCATATAGTCCTGCACCCTGAGAATGTAAAGCCCAGGCCAGTACGTAAGGTTTAATTAGGTCAGCTAAGTAGGGAGGTGCCAGTCCGTAAACAATTTTATGGGCTAGTAGTAGAACCATAAAATCTGATCTCACAGGGACAGGAAGCCAGTGAAGGGATGCCAAAATTGGTGTAATGTGGTGAAATGTTCTGATTCCTGTCAAAAGTCTGGCAGCAGCATTTTGAACCAATTGGAGACCCCTAATGATGGACTGCGGTAAACCAGAAAATAGAACATTGCAATCATCCAATCTAGAAGAGACAACCACTGTTGCATTGTTTCTCAGGGACTCAGTAACACAGTTTGTGAATGGACTGATAAACGTACGTATCACTAATGACCTTGGTTATGTTTGAGACACAGTTGTTGTCTTTCACTGATGAACTATTTCTTGGCAGGACGTCATCCTTCATCATGTGGACCATTTCAAGGGTTTGTTGTGCTTGCTGATCATTGTTTGGGATTGCAATACGCCAGAGAACAACCTTGTGTTAGCATCTTTATTGAAAGTTTGTCCCCGCTCCATTGTACACTCAACAAAAATATAAACGCAACACTTTTGGTTTTGCTCCCATTTTGTATGAGATGAACTCAAAGATCTAAAACTTTTTCCACATACACAATATCACCATTTCCCTCAAATATTGTTCACAAACCAGTCTAAATCTGTGTTCTTCGTCCATAACAGACGCCTACCCATATCATAACCCCACCACCACCATGGGCCACTCGATCCACAACATTGACATCAGAAAACCGCTCACCCACACGACGCCACACACGCTGTCTGCCATCTGCCCTGAACAGTGTGAACCAGGATTCATCCATGAAGAGAACACCTCTCCAACGTGCCAAACGCCAGCGAATGTGAGCATTTGCCCACTCAAGTCGGTTACGACGACGAACTGGAGTCAGGTCGAGACCCCGATGAGGACGACGAGCATGCAGATGAGCTTCCCTGAGACGGTTTCTGACAGTTTGTGAAGAAATTCTTTGGTTATGCAAACCGATTGTTTCAGCAGCTGTCCGAGTGGCTGGTCTCAGATGATCTTGGAGGTGAACATGCTGGATGTGGAGGTCCTGGGCTGGTGTGGTTACATGTGGTCTGCGGTTGTGAGGCTGGTTGGATGTACTGCCAAATTCTCTGAAACGCCTTTGGAGACAGCTTATGGTAGAGAAATGAACATTCAATACACGAGCAACAGCTCTGGTTGACATTCCTGCTGTCAGCATGCCAATTGCACGCTCCCTCAAATCTTGCGACATCTGTGGCATTGTGCTGTGTGATAAAACTGCACCTTTCAGAGTGGCCTTTTATTGTGGACAGTCTAAGGCACAACTGTGCACTAATCATGGTGTCTAATCAGCATCTTGATATGGCACACCTGTGAGGTGGGATGGATTATCTCAGCAAAGGAGAAGTGCTCACTATCACAGATTTAGACTGGTTTGTGAACAATATTTGAGGGAAATGGTGATATTGTGTATGTGGAAAGAGTTTTAGATCTTTGAGTTCATCTCATACGAAATGGGAGCAAAACCAAAAGTGTTGCGTTTATATTTTTGTTGAGTGTATTTACCAGGCTTTACTCGAACAGTGAACTTTCCTGTTTCAAACTGAGATCGGACAGTATCTGGCAGCCCTTCCGTTGTTTGTATGTAGTGGTGCACGCAAGAAACATATTTGTGATGTCCTGCAGCAACCAAATACAGAATCATTTCTTTGCACATTTTGACATGCAGGTTTATGGTTTGGAAGAAAAAGAAAAAGAAGACCTTAAAGTTCAGCTACAATTTGCCAGAAAGTACATTTGAGATGAAAGCCAAGATTTGATGTTTTGGTCAAAGAAATTTTTGTATTTCTTCATAACTGATGTAAATAAAGTCCAAGACATATTGTTCATGTTTCCATCCCCTGACTTGTCTGAAGAAAACTGGCAATAAAACTGATTATTATTTACAGGTTTTATCAAGTTTTAGAGATTTGCTTTCAGTTTGAGTTTGAGGAACATAATTTTAGAATTTTTTATTCTTTATATTTTTTTGTATTTGTTGTATTTGAAATGGCATAAACAAATTAAAATGTGTGAAATACTGTTTTCCAATACTTTTGGAGGCCACAGTGTCCTAACTTTATGATGAGTGCAAAATGAGTGTGGTATTATTACTGTTTTGTTTAAGAATGTTTAATTTTCACTGTTGCTGCACTTTGTGTCAAATCATAGTCATATCGTATATCATACTGATATGACAATATTGAGATACGATAATTTGGCCATATTGTACAGCCCTACTGTCAACTTGCTGATAACTTTGAATATTAATTTACATCTACATTAAAAAAAAATGCTTAAAGTGGCAGGGGGTTAAGATGGCTGTAATTAGGGGGGGTCAGCTGAAAGGAAAAAAGAAAAACGCGTAAAAGGCAGGGAGTCTGGGGGGCGGAACCTCCCCCCAAAAGCTGAAAGGCAAAAAAAGGACAATGCTTAAAAAGGCGGGGGGTCTGGGGGAGCAAAGCCCCCCAGAAGCTGAAAGGTTTTAGCCATGCTAATGCTCCCCTGAAGGATTTACTCAAAAAAAAAAAAGTCTGAAGGACCTAAATGACATGGTGAGATTCTGAAGAGCTTCGCTGTTCGCTCGTTCATGTCCGTGACACATACATATTAACTTACCTCTGGCTAAACCACATTCAGACAGGTTTTCACAACTTCAAACTGAAATTACTGATCTTAGTGATGTGACAGAAAGCCACATGTTACATGTGGAGAAGAGAGGCAAAAATTCATACTTCCATCCAATGAAGAGTCCTTTAAGAATGTACAGAAGCCTGGAAGTGCTTACCAGGCATAATTTCAGACAATGGTTTCAAGTAGTGGGAATGTTAAATGGGGGATTCCAAATAAAGAAAATAACAAATATCTATAAATATAAAACAATTATTTTGAGCAGTAACAACAAAGAGGTGAAATATGTCTATTTTGGCCGATTTCTTGAAATTCCCCATTTTTGACACACGGGGTTAACGTACAATCTACATAATAGATATAAACTTTCTTGTATCAAAAACGTCCTTGATATCTCCTTAACATTTTGTACTATTCCATTTGCTAATAACTCATTGCATATTGGCACAAAAAATAATGTGTGCTGGTACCCCAGATTTTCACCTGCCCCCCGAAATCATTGACCTTTTGACCTCTAGTGATGTCATTAATGACATCATGGCAATTTGCAAACTATGAATAGTTAGCATGAACTCAGACCTTTCCAGTGATACCAAATTGTTGTGGTTTTCTTTATTGCATGTATCTGTTAGAAGCATGTTCCTTTCCCCTGCCTCTATGTTTTTGCTGACTTCCCGGAGGTGAAATGGCAAACATATGGCCCAGCATCAATTTGCAAGAAGATCGGAAGGGCTAATCATTTCCCAGTGCAGAATCACCATATCTCTCAAAAACCACATCAAACAAAAGTATATGGGGAGGTGATGGTCTAGTGGTTAAAGCGTTGGGCTTCAGACTGGAGACTCAGTTCAAATCCCAGCCTGACTGGGAAATCACTAAGGGTCCTTGGGCAAGGTCCTTAATCCCCTGGTGTGTAGTGGGTGCCTTGTATGGCAACACCCTGACATAGGGGTGAATGTGAGGCATTATTTGTAAAGCACTTTGAGCATCTGATGCAGATGAAAAAGCGTTATATAAATGCAGTCCATTTACCATATCATGCATGATCACCTAAAACCTTAAATAAGCCTCTTTTTGATCTGCTGTGGTGACCCCTAACGGGAACAGCCGAAAGACAAAGAAGAAGAAGAAGAATTCTACACACAATACCCCATAATGACAACATGAAAAAGTTTTATAAAGATTTTTGCAAATATGTTAAAAAAAAAAAAAAAAAAAGCAACCAAACAAACAAAACTCAACTAAGAAACCACATGTACGTAAGTATTCACAGCCTTTGCCATGTAGATCAAAACTGAGTTCAGGTGCATCCTGTTTCCACTGATCCTCCTTGAGATGTTTCACCAACTTAACTGGAGTCCACGTGGACTAAATTTAGTTGATTGGACATGATTTGGAAAGGCACACATTTTTGACTGTATGTTGACACACAGTGAACCTGGAAAGTATTCACAACACTTCACCTTTTCCACACTTTGTTGTGTTACAGCCTTATTCCAAAAAGAATTTATTTTTCCTCCCTCAAAAATCTACACACAATACCCCATAATGACATTTTAGAGTGTTCAGATGGAAGCCACTCCTTAGTAAAAGGCAGATGGCAGCCCGCCTGGAGTTTGTCAGAAGGCACCTGAAGGACTCTCAGACCATGAGAGATAAAATTCTCTGGTCTGATGAGACAAAGATTGAACTCTTTGGTGTGAATGCCAGGTGTCATGTTTGGAAGAAACCAAGTACCATCCCTACAGTGAAGCATGGTGGTGGTAGCATCATGCTGTGGGGATGTTTTTCAGCAGCAGGAACCAGGAGACTAGTCAGGATTGAGGGAAAGATGAGTGCAACAATGTACAGAGACATCCTGGATGAAAACCTGCTCCAGAGCGCTCTTGACCTCAGATTGGAGCAACAGTTCATCTTTCAGCAGGACAATGACCCTAAGCACACAGCCAAGATATCAAAGGAGTGGCTTCAGGACAACTCTGTGAATGTCCTTGAAGGGCCCAGTCAGAGCCCAGACCTGAATCTGATTGAACATCTCTGGAGAGAACTGAAAATGGTGGTGCGCCAATGCTCCCCATCCAACCTGTTAGAGCTTGAGAGGTGCTGCAAAGAAGAATGGACAAACTACCCAAAGATACATAAGTGCACCAAGATTGTGGCATCATATTCAAGAAGACTTGAGGCTGCAATTGCTGCCAAAAGTGCATCAACTACGTATTGAGCAAAGGATGCAAATACTTGTAATTTCTTAGTTTTTTCTTTTTAATACATTTGCAAAAATGTAAAAAAAAAAAAAAAAAACCTTTTTGATGTCATTATGGGGTTTGTAAGTAGAATTTTGAGGGAAAAATGAATTTACTCCATTTTAGAGCAAGACTAACATAACAAAATATTGAAAAACTGAAGTGCTGTGAACACTTTCCAGATACACCGTACACAGATTATATTATTTTTTTAATGAGCTTGGCACAACATGTATTTTTATTATATGTCAAATTGTCTTATTTTGTGCCTTTACCATAAAACGCACAATCATAGTGATATTTTACATATATCAGGTTGACTATTTTTACAGATCGATGATAAAAAACACAGTCAGAACCAAGAACATGTATGGTAGTCTGAAAAACAATCTGTCAGCAACAATGTGAAAAGGATAGAGTGAAGTGGGACAACATGGGTTTTATAAAGTTAAAAAAAAATTATGAGATTGATCAGTTTGGTTTTTCAGTCTGAAAACAGAAATAACCTGGAACACCACGCTCGTAGAGTGGAAACCTCCGCCAACTCTAGTTTCCAGTTCCACAAATTTTTAACTTGGAAAAAATCCGATCCGCGACCCGACTCCGGATAAAGTGGAAGAAAATGGATATATGGAAAATTTTCAAGGTCAAAGTCCTGTTAAAAGTGGCTTTTCAGTGTTAAAATCAAATATCTGCTAAATCAGCAATACGGATTAGACAGAACTTTGTCTATTCATTGAGAGTGCCAGTTTGAACCTCATTGTCACAAATGAGAGTGATTGAGGCACTTTTGATTGAGATATAATGCAAAATGTAAACCAAATGGGCTTTTCAATTTTAAATTAAAATGTCTACAAAATCCACAGTCTGGATCAGGATTAAACTTTGTCCGGTGATAGTGAATGTCAGTCTGCACCTCACTTTCAAATATGAGAGTGATCGGGGCATGTTTGATTAAGATATAATATAAAATATACATTAAATGAGGTTTACAATGTTAAATTTTATTCTAATCCAATTACATTTTTTTTCCATGAATCTGATTGGTTAAGAGTATGAGATTTCAGACCATATAATGTTGGGGTAACGTGGCAAAATATTAGACCATTTCACATTTGGGTGTATTACTCCGCACCCTGAGTGGTGTTCTGACAAGATGACATTCCTGTGAAATGTCACTCCTGTCCTGCTCCTACTTGCAATATTGTCAGGACGCGGAACTGTCAATTTATGTGACGAGACGCAAAGTTCGACAGAACACCGGCTGCACGCGCTGCTAACTGTTAGCGCTTTTAGCTGAGAGCGAGAGAAAGTTGCGTACTGACGCTGCCGCCTAAATGGGTGAATTTAAGCTACCATGCGAAAGTATTGATGAGGATTCTGATATAGAATTACTGTTTCACATTTGATGGATTTGATGGATTTTCACATTTGATGGATTACTCTGCACCCTGACTGCTGTTGGAGTGACGCCGCCTCGGCTTGACGGTAAGCCTCGCCGACCGAATTACCCACAGAAAAATAAACCGTACAAACAATGGAATTGAATTAGAATGGGAATAACCCCCTTGTGTCTGATGATTTGCAGACGCTCATGTTTTTATACGGTTGCAAACATCCATCCATCCATCCAACCATCCATTCATTTTCTTCCGCTTTATCCGGAGTCGGGTCGTGGGGGAAGCAGCTCAAGCAAAGCCGCCCAGACCTCCCGATCCACACACACCTCCCCCAGCTCCTCTGGGGGAACCTTGAAGTGTTCCCAAGCCAGCCGAGAGACGTAGTCCCTCCAGCGTGTCCTGGGCCTCCTCCCAACGGGATGTGCCCGGAACACCTCTCCAGCGAGGCGTCCAGGGGGCATCCGGAAAAGATGCCCGAGCTACCTCAGCTGGCTCCTTTCGATGTGGAGGAGCAGTGGCTCGACTCCGAGCTCCTCCCGAGTGACCGAGCTCCTCACCCTATCTCTAAGGGAGCGCCCAGCCACCCTGCGGAGGAAACTCATCTCGGCCGCTTGTACTCGCGATCTTGTTCTTTCGGTCATGAGCCAAATCTCATGTATGGAAAATTTTCAAGGTCAAAGTCCTGTTAAAAGTGGCTTTTCAGTGTTAAAATCAAATATCTGCTAAATCAGCAATACGGATTAGATCAGAACTTTGTCTATTCATTGAGAGTGCCAGTTTGAACCTCATTGTCACAAATGAGAGTGATTGAGCCAAATCTCATGACCATAAGTGAGGGTCGGAATGTCGGTCGCAACAGCCATTTTAAAACTTCTTTTTACCGTCTCCGCTAACGCGACGCCAGTAAAGCTCTATTTGCAACTGTATAACCAGCATGAACATCCGCAAATCATCAGACACAACAAGGTTATTCCCTAAATGGCCACAAAATCTGTAATCTGGGTCGGATCAGTATCAACCTTTGTCATTCGATAAAAGATACCATCCTACAGCCTTGAGTTATGATTTTTTTTGAAAATTCCTTCAATGTTAAAGGATATTGGGATTTTTCCATTTTCCAAGATTTTTCCTGACTTTGACCTTTGACTTATGACCTTCAAAATTTAATCAGTTCTTGCCTATCAAGATATGAATCCTCAGTAAAAATTTCATAATGATATATGAAAAATGTGGGTTACAAGCTGTTCAAAAACAGACAAACAAACAGGGGTGAAAATATAATCTCTGCCCAACTTCGCTAGTGGAAATAATAAAATCAGAGCATATTTTTTCTTGACAGATACCAGGCAGACATGGTTCGACTGCTCCTGTAATGCATTTAGAAACACGGAGGTGTTATTTTGACTTCTGCTGCGTGCAGGATTTCGAGGCCGTTATATAACATTATAATCACAGCGACAAGTCCTGATTTCTAAAGATAAACTGTAAAGTTACTTAGCAACGGCCATAGAGCAGGATGGAGAGCAGGTACGAGTGGCAGCCAAAAACAAAACGCAACAAAGGACACTGTTATTTTTACCTCTGCCATCTGCTTCATTTTAATATTTTTTTTCTGCAACTCACTGCTGTTTCGTCTTCCTTCAAAGTGTGATGTGAAAACAGTTTTGAAGAGACAAACTTGGCCTTCACTGGAATTTTGGATTTGACAGAAACTCAGCATGACACACCCCCCCCCCCCCCCACAACACACACACACACACACACACGCCTTTTTGTCTTTTAATTATTATTTTAGCTGTCTGCCTTTTTAATAATCATTATCTGTTGAAATGAAAAGGAACAGCTGTTCTTTCATTTTTTGTGTCATGTTACATAGTCGTCAGTTGTCACGTCCTGTGGAATTAAACTTTTCAAAAAGCTCTCTGCACCTTTTTATCATTTGGGGAAAATTCAGGTCTTTATTTTCTGATTGTGTTTGTGGCATTATTCAATTTTTACTCCGTAGTACTAATATAGTACATCCCGTCGGCTGCTCCCTTGTTTTCACTCTGGGTTGCCACAGCAGATCTGAGGTGGATCTGCATGTTGAACGCCGGATGCCCTTCCTGACGCAACTCAGCATTACATGGAGAAATGTAGCAGAGGTGGGATTTGAACCTGGAACCTTCTGCACTGAAACCAGGTGCACTAACCACTTGGCCACCACCCCTACTGTAATATTAATATAATAATATAAAAATAACTAATAAATGAATGAATACATAATAATAGTAGCAATAATAATAAATATATATTTCCAAAGCTTTAAACCTTTATCAACCTTCATCCATAATCAGCTGTGGTCTTTACTGGGAAAAGGGCTTTTAAACTATGAGGGACCTCAGCTCACATGTTCTGCAGTCAGAGTATACCTTGCTAAACTCAGGGAGGAGGTATCACGTTCTTCTGTGCAAATGTAACCGTGTCGCCGACCGAACGGTCCCCCTAAAATCAGTCCCCCCTGATGACGCGGTTCATGGATTAACACCTCGTTTCTGCTTCAAACTACACTTCCAGTCATCATCTATCTCAGAGAGCAGATATCTGAAGCTTTTGTACAACAATCATTTCCACATAAATTCAGCATTATTTCATCATAAAAGGCGGCAAACAGTGATGAGAGCATCGCAGGCTAAAGGAGCTGCTAGCTGATGCGTTTACTGCGTGTTGGCCATTTCAAAGCATCTGCTTAAAACAGCCTTGTTTCTGCTTAAAACTGACTTTAGAATGATTTAAGAGGTTTTACCTTTATCATCTGATGGTTAATAATCCCATTAATCCATTTAATTGCTTTGGGTGAAGAGACTCCGTCTCAGACGTGCTGCTGTGGTCCGAAATGACGCATGTGTAGATGCAAAAGGCGGATCGATTTTTAGGAGTGGACGTTCGGTCTGCGACACCAGTACAACATTCATTCGTTCCGTTGTCCATTAAGCCTATCGATGAACAAGGTAATTGCATACCTTTTTTTGTGGTCTTTTCTGTTATAGGATAAGTTTTGCACATCTGTCTAGTCGAATGGTTTAAGTTGTTAAATGGCTGTGTTGTTTTAGTAATTTATAGCTGGTTGGTTGTAGTGATTTTATGTTCATTTTTCACTGTTTTAAAGGTTATTTTATTGTTGGTTTGTATTTCTTTTTATGTTTTTTTATTGTTTTAAATGTTGGTCTTGTTTTATTGTTTATGCAGTAGAACCCCCCCCCCCCCCCTCATGCACAAAGCCAAATTTCTTCTAAGGGAGGACCATTATAAAGAATGTTGAACTTTGAATTGGAGAGGAAACGCCACCAAAGCCAAAAAGTGGTCATGATTTTGTTTTTCTTTTTTTCATTTGTTGAGAGTCAGCAGCATCAATATATATCCAACTCAAAAAAGTATTTGATACCTTCAAAAAAAAAGAAAAAAAAGCATGAAAACATGTTGAGATCCTTTCAAAACCCAAATGTTTCACCAAACGGATTGAAATGATGTTTACAAGAATATAAGTAATCCTGCTGAGAAAAATTTAGTAATGTAAAATCTGCTTCTTTTCTTCAGTAACATTACATAATAGGTTTTTCCTTTGATTTCATGCTCAGCTCCTTGTGACACCCCAGTGACCTGGCATGATAAAATCATAATGGTGATGATTCCCCCTCGTCAGTTGTGGAGACAGTAATGGCTGTTTGTTTTTTCTGATTGCATCTGTTAGTTTTTAAATGGGAAATGTTTATCCAGATTTTCATGTCGCTACTTCAATAGAGATTTTTTTTCATGTTATCATAGCCTGAACGAAATGCCATCTTCTTCGCAGAGGTAGCTCCTGGCCCACATTACACCTCAGACCTCCATTGAAGTGGAGAACTCAATCCCAGTCAAATGTGGACAATCAGCCATCCAAAAAAAAAAAAACTAAATCTGGAACGTCTGAGTTCTTAGTAAATAATTTAAAACAGGCTGCATGACAAGATTAATGTCAAATTTGGTTTGAGATCATTACGAAATGTAATGTAACATGTCCTGCGTCCTCCATTTATCAAATAAATTCCCCAACACTTGAACAAATCTCACTCCAGCAAATGAAAGAATAAACATAAGCTTTAAAAAAATAACACAATGCTAAAATACCCTCAGCCGTATGAGCCGAGGGTACAATTTGCAGTTGTTTATATATATATATACTCAACAAAAATATAAATGCAACACTTTTGGTTTTGCTCCCATTTTGTATGAGATGAACTCAAAGATCTAAAACTTTTCCACATACACAATATCACCATTTCCCTCAAATATTGTTCACAAACCAGTCTAAATCTGATAGTAAGCACTTCTCCTTTGCTGAGATAATCCATCCCACCTCACAGGTGTGCCATATCAAGATGCTGATTAGACACCATGATTAGTGCACAGGTGTGCCTTAGACTGCCCACAATAAAAGGCCACTCTGAAAGGTGCAGTTTTGTTTTATTGGGGGGATACCAGTCAGTATCTGGTGTGACCACCATTTGCCTCATGCAGTGCAACACATCTCCTTCGCATAGAGTTGATCAGGTTGTCAATTGTGGCCTGTGGAATGTTGGTCCACTCCTCTTCAATGGCTGTGCGAAGTTGCTGGATATTGGCAGGAACTGGTACACGCTGTCGTATACGCCGGTCCAGAGCATCCCAACATGCTCAATGGGTGACATGTCCGGTGAGTATGCCGGCCATGCAAGAACTAGGACATTTTCAGCTTTCCAAGAATTGTGTACAGATCCTTGCAACATGGGGCCGTGCATTATCCTGCTGCAACATGAGGTGATGTTCTTGGATGTAGGGCACAACAATGGGCCTCAGGATCTCGTCACGGTATCTCTGTGCATTCAAAATGCCATCAATAAAATGCACCTGTGTTCTTCGTCCATAACAGATGCCTGCCCCATACCATAACCCCACCGACCCCCATGGGCCACTCGATCCACAACATTGACATCAGAAAACCGCTCACCCACACGACGCCACACACGCTGTCTGCCATCTGCCCTGAACAGTGTGAACCGGGATTCATCCATGAAGAGAACACCTCTCCAACGTGCCAAACGCCAGCGAATGTGAGCATTTGCCCACTCAAGTCGGTTACGACGACAAAACTGGAGTCAGGTCGAGACCCCGATGATGACTACGAGCATGCAGATGAGCTTCCCTGAGACGGTTTCTGACAGTTTGTGCAGAAATTCTTTGGTTATGCAAACCGATTGTTTCAGCAGCTGTCCGAGTGGCTGGTCTCAGACGATCTGGAGGTGAACATGCTGGATGTGGAGGTCCTGGGCTGGTGTGGTTACACGTGGTCTGCGGTTGTGAGGCTGGTTGGATGTACTGCCAAATTCTCTGAAACGCCTTTGGAGACGGCTTATGGTAGAGAAATGAACATTCAATACACGAGCAACAGCTCTGGTTGACATTTCTGCTGTCAGCATGCCAATTGCACGCTCCTCAAATCTTGCGACATCTGTGGCATTGTGCTGTGTGAGAAAACTGCACCTTTCAGAGTGGCCTTTTATTGTGGGCAGTCTAAGGCACACCTGTGCACTATTCATGGTGTCTAATCAGCATCTTGATATGGCAAACCTGTGAGGTGGGATGGATTATCTCAGCAAAGGAGAAGTGCTCACTATCACAGATTTAGACTGGTTTGTGAACAATATTTGAGGGAAATGGTGATATTGTGTATGTGGAAAAAGTTTTAGATCTTGAGTTCATCTCATACAAATGGGAGCAAACCAAAAGTGTTGCATTTATATTTTTTCATGAGTGTATATATATATATATATATATATATATATATATATATATATATATATATATATATATATATATATACATATATATATAAAATTATTAAGGTGCTATTTGTTTACAATTTGTACAAAGCTTCTCTATCAATCAATCAATCCATCATAAACAATATTTACATTTATGAGCCTTTGACAAGAGCGGACGTTAGATTTAAGTTAGTGGAAGTTAGCCTGATGTTTGCGAAATGTCTTGTAAATCACTCCAGAGGTGTTATCGGGTAACAAAACAGCATTTTCAGTTTTCAAAGTGTTTTATTTCTCTCTTGCTTTTACATAATATGTGACAAAGAGGTTTTATTTACACACAAACAAAATGGATTGCAGCTAGCCTGTGACATCACTATGCTAACATCCGCAAAATGTCTTGAAAATCACTTCAGAGGTGTTATTAGGCTCCAGAAACAGCATTTGCAGTATTTTTTGCTAGCTTTTACAGAATATATGAGAAACATTTTATATAAACATATAAAAAGTGTTTTAGAGAGACCGCTCCCTGACATCATGGTGCTGCTCTACTCTGATTGGCTGTCACCTCCACCACTCAAACAAAACAAACAAACAAACTGAACAGATTTAAACAGAATTTGACTTTTAAACCCCTTAAAATACATCAAGGTTAGCCATCTTTGAACTTGTCCAAGGTCTGTGTCCCAAGAATGCTCCCTATAAATTTGAAGACTCTGGCAGTAATAGGACTGGACTTATGCTCAGCACAGACAGACGGACAGATGGAGGGATGGAAGGATGGAGAGATGCAAAGTCTTCGCAATACCCAATGGCCATATGTGATGGCCTTGGGTAATGATAAGAGTGAGGATTTAGCGAATATGCCCATTATGAATATTTTTCAAACAGCAATGGACATTTTGTGTTGATGGTAAATATGATTTCAAGTGATGACATGTTGAATATCGGTTTGTTTGTCTTCCAGTTATGGAGACCACGTTCAGCATTTTAAAGTGCTGCAGGACCGATGCAGTCAGTACTACGTGTGGGACGAGATCTTCTCTTCCCTGAATGAGCTGGTGGACTTTTATCATAGCAACAGCATCGCCAAGGAGAGGACCGTGTTTCTCAGAGACCCCGAGCACTTCGCCAGGGTGAGTGTGTTTCTCCATTTTAAACAGTCAATGTGCAATTCTGCTTTTAATCAAAGCCATAGACTCAAAAAGGAGCAATCAGATCATGCACCCTTCAAATTCCCTTAAACAAAAAACTAAACTGTGCAGTAATACTCTGAAGATCATTGTGATAGAAAGTCCTTCATACAACGGCAACTGAAAAAGAATCTAATTTGCCATAGTTTGTCTATATCAGCATTTAATTAAGAGCCAGTGGACAGGACTAGTCTTCGTGACGTCAATGCACTTCTTCCTCTCAGCTGATGAGACATGTGGTAGTCATGACAAATCTGATAAAAAAAAAAAAAAAAAAAACAAACAACAAAAAACATTGTTTTTGGGTTAATGCTGTACTCACTTTTTTGTGTAATGTTTCCAATGCCTTTGTAGACCATCGCTGTCTGTCCCACGTCTTCTGCTGTTAACACGGCCTCACATAACATCCAGTCTGTGGCCCAGTGCATGTGTGTTTGTCCATCATCTGTATTGTTGTAATTAATCCATAATAACCCAAACAAAAGCAGAGATACGCTCTGCACATGGCCGCCATTGACTTCCTGTTTGTTGTTAAACCTGCACTAGGAACACACACTTCACAATGCATTTGTTGATAGATGTAATTTATACTCCATAGTGATTTGTACCCCAGAAAATATGGAAATTATTATGGAGTCATTGCACAAAGAAGCTTTTGATTTATATATATAAAAAAAGACACAAACCCAGTTATGCCTTGAAACCACTGAAAACTGAAAATGTTGTAGTATATATGCCAGACCTGTATGTGGTGCTGTACCCTCCCACAAGAACCTGAGAAGAAGATGTGGAGCTGCACATGTAAAGTTTCCTGTATACAAAAACAGCAGATGACATCATCGTTTCACAAAAGTTGCGTATTGGTTGCACACCCAAAAATGCATTGGGCTCCAAAACAATACAATACAAAACTTTTGAGGATACACTTAAACTTGTCTCCATGTGGACGGGCCCTTAGTTCATTCTAATAGGTTCTCAGTGTTAATACTAAGATCTGAATGTGGAACAGTTCAGTCCCCAAATAGCAAATTTTCCACAGTTTAAAAAAAACTACCCCCCCCCCTCCCCCCCCAAGCGTCACAGGGCACAAAATGTTACAACAGTCAGGTTCACTAACAACAAGAGCAATCCGAGATTTCTGATGTCCACCAAGGGTTGACAAGATTCAAAATAAAAGATCGCAACCCAGACTTCACCTGGATCCACATTTCACTACACAATGCAATAATTACATACTGATCCAGAATGGTCCGACTGATCAAGATGTTGCAATCTGATATTTAATGCAAAAGCTGAAACAAAATAGTGTCTTCCTGATGTTGGTTTTACACCGTGATGTATCTTTCTGCTGCAGAACCCGCATATTGATCTGGATCACTCCCAACAAATCCAGATCTGGATCAACTCCAAAATACAGTGAAGTCTTCTATACCCTGATAACTATATGTGTTGCAAATTTGGTGAGAATCTGTGAAGCAGTTTTGCCATAATCCTTCAAAGCTTATATAAAGACAAATCTTGATCCAGGATCAGGATCACCTCCTAAATTTATTGGAGTCTTCCATACCCTGATATCTGTCTGTGGTGAAAATGTCATAAAAATCAGTGGAATAGTTTGATGTAATCCTTAAACATCTACAAAGAGAAATCCTGATCCAGAAACTGGATCCAGATACAGATCACCTCATAAATTTAATAGAGTCTTCCAAAGCCAAACAACAATGTGTGGTGCACATTTGGAGAAAATCCATTAAGTAGTTTTGACGTAATCCTTCAAAGTTTATATAAAGTGAAACCTCATCCAGAATCCGGATCCAGATCACCTCCAAAATTCAGTGGAGTCTTCCATGCACTAATATCTATCTGTGGTGAAAATTTTGTCAAAATCCATGCAGTAGTTTTGACATAATCCTGCTAACAGACAGACAAATAAATAAACATTGATGATTCAATATAGTGCAGCTGCTAAGAGAATATTTAGAGCATAAACCTGCAAATGGTGATAGAAGCATCAAATAGGATAAATGGAATAGTTTCGATTGTGTTGAATGCTTGGTTTCCAAAGTCAAGGTCAAACAAGGTCAATGTCCATTGGATTCTATGACATGTGACATATTTTACTCCGTAACATGATAACTAAGCATGACACATGGTCCAAACTATTCCTTTTTTAAAACCCTGTTAACTCAACGAATAATTTGCATCATTTTTTTTTTACCAAAATTGGAGCAACTTTAACTTTTGACCCCTGTACAAACTGAAACTGAACTTTGTCACCATTTTTGCTGTTTTTACCCCATAACTCCAGAACATTCATTCACAGACAGTCCAAACTATACCTTTTTGCAATTGTTATGATCAGACAAATAATTTGGTGTAGTTTTCAATTTGACTGGAGCATTTTTAATTTTGACCCCTGTGTAATTATTCAATTGACCCCTACCTGGCCGCCTATTAAAAATTCAAGTGGCTCGTTGGTTTTTTCAAAAGAGTAATATCTAACGAGTATTTGTGCCGATTTTGGTACTTGTATCACCATTTGAAGGATTATTTCAGTTATCCGCTGCACTAATATTATGTCCTTGACGGGCATAATAAATATCTTAATCAATTTGACTTTTATTAAGAACCAGTTCACCAAAATCAGATCATTTCCTCACATCCAACATAAGTTTGATCAAAAGACTCCAGAGATTTGAACTCATTCCTGTCTACCAGATCAGACAGAACCTTCAATCTGGATCATTTCATGCTGAGAGCAGCCCCTCACATTTAAGACACATCTACTTACGATTTTATGCTCTGGCAAATAAAATAAATTTCACACAGCCATATTTAATTTTTGTCTTCTATGTATAACCCGTTCCTGGAGGAAGTGACACTCCTAGGAACATCGTTATTACACAGCACTCCTGAGGAACAATCACAGATGTGCCGCAGGTTTGGAGCTGAACAAGATGAGTCATCAGCAGAGACGAGCCAGACAGAAAACTGGATTTTTAAGCGTAAACTGGATCAGCACTCTTTAGAGTACATGCCGTTCAAATTATTCCAACTTCTGGAACTGCACCAATTCTTTTGAGTTAAAAATTTTTTTTAAATGTGCCCAGAACATTTTAAATCATTGTGGAGACAAACAGCAAGCGAGTCTGGGAGTATGGTGCTGGTATCACACTTCACAGTATCCCTGAAACCAAATCAATAAACAGACAAATGGGAAAAACATAATCTTCTCATACATATTTACATCAGCTACAATTAAAAGCAGTAGACTGGATGCTACATTTACTTTACTTCCTCCAAAATGTTGGGTTCTCCAGGCAAATTACATTTTCAAATACTTTTTTACAACTAAATTAGCATTTTTACACTCACTTGGTCTTACAGAAGTCAGGAGATAGATATAAGAACATGACTCAAGTGTTGCAATATAACACAGTAAAAATGGAGAATGCACAGTGCAATAGTGTTATTTCATTTAGGTTAAACAGTATTTTTATTTCCATTTGTTTGTATAATAGTCATCACACAGTGACCTCTGACAGTGACCTCTGATGTGCACTGGGCAGGTTTGAGGCTGAGGTGTGAAGTAACTGGGATGGATCAGCACTTCCAAATCTGAGACCATGTTGTCTGTTGGAAAAGGGTGGATTGTCCCCTCGGGTCAGGGAAAGGTATTGCCCCAAGTGGAGGAATTCAGGTATCTCATGGTCTTGTTCATGAGTGGGGGTCAGATGGAGGGTTGATGATGTTTGCGGAATGCTCTACTGGACCATCGTAGCGATGGAAATGCTGAGGTGGAAGACAAGACTTTATTAATTTACCAGCTGATTTATACCCCTACACTGAAAAAAGGGGAAAAGGGGGATCATTCAATGTACAAATATGTAGTTTGTATAATGTGACACAATTAATTTATGTTTCTTTTCTGAACATATGTCAGTCTTGTAGAATTCTTGTAATCTACAGGGATGTAAAATCAACAAGTCTCAGTCATATTAAGAAAGATAGTAGTTATGTTTTGTCTGGAAACTCCACCTCCTGGGACTACGCTCCATGGGAGGGAAAACTTTACCACTGAAGCAGTTAGCCACGTAATGTCAGCCTCCTGACCAACACTGCAGTCCAGTTGGTGGCAATAATGCCCCATGTAAGCTGGTGCCAAACGCCATTAAACACAACGAAGAAAAAGAAGAAGTAGTTATGGATGTTTACGATGCACTCTTGATAACCTGGTCAACAAGTATTGTCCTTGTGAACTAAATGGTCTGTTCTAACAAGTGAGATGTGTTAAAACTGGATTTATAGTCCAGTGTTAAAGTTGTCTTATTTTTTTTTTTTGACAAAATACAGCTGTTGTAAAGAAATCGTTTTCTTCATGCCTCATGTTTTTGAAAGTTTTATTGTAGTAAAGCTGTATTGAGAGATTGGGCTGGATTAATTGATTTAGATAACAAAAATCAACATACAGAAATAGCAAAGTATGCAGAAGCTTTGTAACTTAATAGTGTGAGACCTACTTGAACAGATTAGATTCATAACATAAAAAACACTGCGTATACTTTATGTAAAAAAAACAAAAAAAAAAACCTCATGTTGCTTTAACAGATGAGACTAATACACTAAACATAAAAAGTCATGTTGGTTTAACATATGGTAGTTTCAATATACAGTAGTGTTCAGAATAATACTAGTGCTCTGTGACTAAAAGATATAATGCAGGTTTTTGAGTATATTTCTTATGTTACATGGGAAAGAAGGTACCAGTAGATTTAGATTCTCACAAATCCAACAAGACCTAGCATTCATGATATGCACACTCTAAGACTATGAAATTGGGCTGTTAGTAAAAAAAAAAGTAGAAAAGGGGGTGTTCACAATAATAGTAGCATCTGCTGTTGATGCTACAAACTCAAAACTATTATGTTCAAACTGCTTTTTAGCAATCCTGTGAATCACTAAACTAGTATTTAGTTGTATAACCACAGTTTTTCATGATTTCTTCACATGTGCGAGGCACTAATTTTGTTGGCTTGGAACCAATATTTTGCTCGTTTACTAGTGTCCTTGGGGTCATTGTCTTGTTGAAACACCCATTTCAAGGGCATGTCCTCTTCAGCATATGGCAGCATGACCTCTTCAAGTATTCTGACATATCCAAACTGATCCATGATACCTGGTATGTGATATACAGGTCCAACACCATAGTAGGAGAAACATGCCCATATCATGATGCTTGCACCACCATGCTTCACTGTCTTCACTGTGAACTGTGGCTTGAATTCAGAGTTTGGGGGTCGTCTCACAAACCTGTCTGCGGCCCTTGGACCCAAAAAGAACATTTTACTCTCATCAGTCCACAAAATATTCCTCCATTTCTCTTTTGGCCAGTTGATGTGTTCTTTGGCAAATTGGTAACCTCTTCTGCACATGTCTTTTATTTAACAGAGGGGACTTTGCGGGGGATTCTTGCAAATAAATTAGCTTCACACAGGCATCTTCTAACTGTCACAGCACTTACAGGTAACTCCAGACTGTCTTTGATCATCCTGGAGCTGATCAATGGGTGAGCCTTTGCCATTCTGGTTATTCTTCTATCCATTTTGATGGTTGTTTTTCTGTTTCTTCCACGCATCTCTGTTTTTTTTTTTTTTTTCCATTTTAAAGCATTGGAGATCATTGTAGATGAACAGCCTATAATGTTTTGCACCTGTGTATAAGTTTTCCCCTCTCCAATCAACTTTTTAATCAAACTACGCTGTTCTTCAGAACAGTGTCTTGAATGTCCCATTTTCCTCAGGCTTTCAAAGAGAAAAGCATGTTCAACAGGTGCTGGCTTCATCCTTAAATAGGGGACACCTGATTCACACCTGTTTGTTCCACAAAATTGACAAACTCACCGACTGAATGCCACACTACTATTATTGTGAACACCCGCTTTTCTACTTTTTTACTAACAGCCCAATTTCATAGCCTTAAGAGTGTGCATATCATGAATGCTTGGTCTTGTTGGATTTGTGAGAATCTACTGAATCTACTGGTACCTTGTTCCCATGTAACAATAAGAAATATACTCAAACCTGGATTAATCTTTTTAGTCACATAGCACTACTATTATTCTGAACACTACTGTATGTAACATAAAATAAAAGCTTTAAATCAACATAAAAAAATTCATGTTATTTGAGCAAGTAAAAATTCAGTATATTGAGCATGACTAAATAATTTTTAGTAAACATAACTTTAATATGTGCAACCGATGTACATATTTTTTTTTTCATGTAAATCGATCAGACATTTTTTCAGTGTATGACTTATGGGTCATGACTTTGGGTAATGACTGAAAGAAACAAGTCACGGAAATGAGATTCCTCTGTCAGGTATCTGGCCTTACACTCAGGGACAGGGTCAAGAGCTGCTGCTTCTTTGAACGACAGGAGTCAGTTGATGGTGGTTCGGGCATCTAGTGAAGATGACCCCTAGTCATCTACCTAGGGAGGTCCTCCAGGCACGCCTAACTGGAGGAGACTCTGGGAAGATCCATACATGCTGGAGGATTATTTTTCCAAGATGGCTTGGGAACACCTTAGGATCCCCCAAGAATAGTTGGGAACTTGGCTGAGTATAGGGACGTGAGGGAGGGGGCTGCTTAGTCTGCGCCACGGGACCCAGACCTGGACAAAGCGGCAGAAAATGAAATGAATGGAGAAAAAAGTTCAATGATTGGCTGATATTTTAATTTATGGAATCAAGTAGAAGCTCTATGCAGACTTCAGGAATCAAACCCTAGTCTACATATTGGAAACCCTAACCAACTATCCCACTGAACCACAGTGAGATTAAAGACAAAATTTGGATTTTGTCCAGAAACACCCAAATAATTTGGTACAATAAAGATCAGATAAGAGTTCATCTAGTCAGTGGAGGTTACCTCCCGAAGGAGGTTGTGTTTACACAGTTGTGTGTTGAATTAATCCAAAAGGAATTTTAAAAACCTGAACTTAAACCATATCAAGAAATAAAAATGATGTGCTTGACTGAGGGATGGCCCCTTTTATTTAAAATGTGAGACGGATTTTTTTTTGTTTAACAACAGACTTTCATTAATAGTGCAGCAGATAACTGATACAATCATGGCAAATAGTGATAAAAGCATCAAATTCAGCAGAAATACTCCTTAGACACTCCTCTTTAAAAAAAAAAGATTGTCCATTTGACTTTTCAGTCGGTGGTTCAGGTAGGGGTTAATTGAAGAATTGCTGTTTTATCCCATAACTCCACAGAATTCAGTTACAGACCATCCAAACCATACCTTTTGGAATCTTTATGATAAGGCAAATAATGTGGCATAGGTTTCAATATGATTGGAGCATCTTTAATTTTGACTCCTGTGTAAGTCTTCAACTGACCTCTACCTGAACGCCAACTGAAAATTCCAACGTTTTTTTTTTTTCTTCAAAAGAGGATTGTCTGAGGAGTATTTCTGCTGAATTTTATGCTTTATCACCATTTGCAGGATTCCACTCTAAATATTCTCTTATCTGCTGCACTATAAATTGTAAACAGTTCAGTTCTGGTGTGAAATTCTACTCCACAGTAGATCTAGATCAGTTTAATTTTTTTATTTATTTAGAATTTTTTTTTCTGCTGTAATATAGGCTGCTTGAGAAATTGTCAAGTATTTGCAGAATTCATTGAAAACATGTGGCCCACATCTATCAAAAGTACTGTTGTATTTAAAGGTAGAGTGAGGAAATTTAAAAACTGAGATTTATGAAAACTCTTTCACAAACAGCAAAATGTGCTGGAGACTTTTATAATTTGTAAAAATTACAGACAAAAAGCTGTGGTTTCAACAAATTTAACAATGATCATTGTGCGGAAGGGCAACCCTTACCAAAAAGTAGTACATGCAAGTATGCTTCAAGTATACTTCCAGTTTACTTTTAATATACTTATCAGTACTATTTTTGGTAAGGGAACTTATTAATTCAAATTCAGTAGGGGGATTGCATACCCGCCATGTTGGATTTTGGTCGTGCAGGGGATTGTGGGAAATGTGTGCCTGCTGCAGATGCACAGACACAGTTAGAAGGTAAACAAAAAGGCTAAGAATTATTTGTTGTGTCCCTGGATGCTTCAATAATCATCTTAGGGATAATCATGTGAACTTCTATGTTTTTTCGGAAGAATGCAACACTTCGAAACAAGTGGATTCACAATATTGGAAGGACTGGAAATAAGAGAAAGTTTAATAAGTTCAAGCTGACATCAACCCATCGAGTCTGCAGCAGGCAGAAAACTTACATGCAGACACACCAACGTTTTTTCCACTCAAACCACTTCCATCAAAACCACCAATATAGTAGTTTTGTGCACGACTTGCGGCAAAATCGCAGCCACCATTTGACGGGTAACTTAGTTAAATCCGTCCTGGTTTGAGCCTGACCCATAATAAGAAGGGTGCAAGTTCTCCATCTTTTGCATTCTGAGAAACCAACATTTCTCTGTATTGCACCAAGTAAGTGAGAATTTCACACATTATGGAGAAATGTTGGTTTCTCAGAATGTAAACAATGGAGAACTATGCCCTACTTTTTTCTGGGGTCAGGCTCAAAACTTCTCAATTTCCCCATCGTTACATACAAACAATGCCGCTAATAACCACTAAACGAGTGAAATTTCTGCAAAAAACAGTAAAAATAAAATTAAATTATTCATTCATTCATTTTCTACACCCGCTTACACCAGTTAAGGGTTGGGGTGGAGCCTATCCCAGCCGCCATAGGGGATGAGGATGCCAGTCTATCCCAAGGCTAAAATGCAATTAACAAATAAAAATATAAACAACTAGAGCATCACGCTTGTAGAGAGTAAACCTCTGCCAACACTAGTTTCCAATTCCACAAATTTTTTTTTACCTTCAAGGTCAAAGTCCTGTTAGAAGTGGCTTTTCATGAGCTAAAATATTATACAAAATATAGATCAAAAGGGATTTTCAATGTTAAAAATCAAATATCCGCTAAATCCGCAATACTGATCAGATGCGGATGAAACTTAGTCTATTCGTTGAGAGTACCAGTTTGCACCTCATTGTCACAAATGAGAGTGATTGAAGCACTTTTGATTGATATATATATATATATACTGATTGATATAATACAAAATGTACACCAAATGGGCTTTTCAATATTAAATTCAAATGTCTACAAAATCCACAATCCAGATTAGATCCAGATCAAATTTTGTCAGGTGATAGTGAGTGTCAGTCTACACCTCAATAGTGGGGACTGGGGTACGTTTGATTATGATATAATGTAAAATAAACATTAAATGAGGATTTTTATAATACATTTAAATGGACACAAAATCTGTAATTTGGATCAGATCCGGACAGGGCCGCTGCTAAGGTTTTGGAGGCCCTAAGCATAACTGGTCAGGGAAGCCCCCCCACCCCCATACAAGAGACCCCCCACCACCACCCACCCACACACACACACACACGTTTCTTTCCAGCATTCTGCTGACTGCACGAAAGCATGCATGTCTATTTTAAGCAGTGGATATGTAATTTACATACATATGCCTTAAATAAAAGTTCTGAAATTATTCTCACTATTCTTGGTATATTTGTCAGCCTGTCAAATTTATAGTTGCTGTCTGATCATGTTGTCAGGCAGAATAGATTTGGACCTAAGTAGTGCACTGACGGCTAACTAGGACTTTGTTGACTCATAAGGCACTCAAAATATCCAAACTACACTGCCCAACTATTTGCAAATGTGCCACATGCCTTGTAATATCCAGATTAGTTTAGTGTTTAAAGCTACATCAAATCAGCAAAGCCAGAGCAACCTAGCTTAAGCAGCACCACTGAACATTAAGTAATCAAAACAATGCTTCTGTGTAGGCTATCAGTTGTCCAGGTGGTTTCCGTAGTAGAGAAGCTTGACTCTCGAACTGGACTGGGTTGCTTGACATGAGGACGTTTCGCAGTTGAAATCCAGCCTTAACCGGGGAGGGGGTCTCAGACACGCTTTGTCCCCTGTTTACAATGGGGTACTCAGGTCAAAGCAGTTTCAGTCTTTTGTTCATGGTAATGAGTCATTCACGTCATCAGGAGAGTCATCAAGGGAGCCATCAGGAGAGACTTCCGTCCCATCATTAGGAGGGACAGCTGCCCTGTCATCAGGAAGGTGCTAACTAGAGCACAATAGGTGCTAATTAGAGCTATTGTTTAGTCACCAGCCTGTAGCACTCGGCCTCTCGGTAGGAGGGGTCTGGTTAGGTTAAAAACTCCAGCTTTTGTTGGCTTCTGTTTTATTCTTCTCTACAAGAGTCAAGACGGAAGTCAGACTACCAGAGCAAGAATTTTAGCTGAGGAAGCTTCTGCGATTTGAAGCGAAACGTCCTCACGTCAAGCAACCCAGTCCAGTCGAAGATTCAAGCTTCTCTACTAATCAAAACAATTTAAACCTTTAACACGTACTTACCAGCAAGGGATGCATGGGCATCATCTTTTTGTTTGTTTTCCCCGTTTTTCAGCTCCAGATTCCTGCTGTCGCTTCATTGTTTAATTGTGGCATAGTGGCAACTTGTTGTCTTGTGTCAGAATCAAATGTGGGCTAGCAGTGCTACTTCAGTTAGGCGCAGGGTTGCCAGATTGGGTGTTTTCCCATCCAATTGGTTTGTTTAGGGTAAAAATATGGCACTAGATGAGTTTTTTGTATAAAATTGCCACACACATTTTAAAAATCAGTTCAGTTCAGGATTTAGTGCCTCCATGCATTTTTGAGCATTTTTTGGACTGGAAATGGTCACATCTGGCAACCCTGGTTAGGCAACACAGCGAACAGAGAAGGGAATTGGGGCGGGGGTGGATGGGGGCTTTATATTAGGCAAAAAAAAAACAAACAAAAAAAAAAAAACAGTTAATTTGCCCCAATTAAGTAATGGGGTAGGGGCCTACACAATGTTTAAAGACAAAAACGATGGGCCTATTCATAAATAATTCATATTGATTTTGAAATGTAATAATGTACTAATTTCAACACATTTTTCAGTCAATTGGAGGCCCTGCAAACTAGTGCAACATGGTTGGTGGCCCACGCAGGCTGCGTAGTCTGCTTATGCCGAACGGCGGAGCTGGATCCGGATCAAACTTTTGTCAGTCGATTAAGAATACCATCCTACGTAAGGCTCTCAAATATGAAATTTAATCATTTTCGACAGTTATGCATTATTGAAAATTCCTTTAATGTTAAGGATAGGGATTTTTCTAATTTTCCAAGATTTTTCCTGATTTTGACCTTTGACCTATGACCTTCACAATTGAATCAATTCCTGCCTATCGGGATATGGATCTTCAGTAAAAAAATAGAAAAAAAAATCATAACAATATATGAAAAACTGTGGGCTTCACTGTTCACAAACAAACAAGCAGGTGAAAATATAACCTCCTCCAACTTTGTTGGCAGAGGTAATAACTATTTAATTACCAGACTGGCAGAACAGGTAGCAGAACAAAAACAGTTTAATTTTGTGGCAGGGGTGGAGAAAATGCACACTGACTTTATAAAAAATATATATTATTTAACTTTACACTGTTGTGTGAAACGGAGCTTTGTGGAGGTTTTCATTCTAATTCATGCACTTCTGATTCATGTTTTCATCGTCATATAGTTTTATAGTTATAGTTTTAACCTGTTCAGTTTTTTTCCTGTGATGTACTGAGTTCACATTTCAGTTAAACTGTTAACAACAGTCACATTGACATGCATTCAAAACTACTAAACAGCACTGTAAATACACAATAACACTCTACAACAACAACCAGTAATCTGCAAAGAAGTGTAAGTGTCTGCAAAAAACAATTTAAAACTGAACTGATAGGGAGGTTACTGTTTTTTTTTGTTTGTTTGTTTGTTTGTTTTTTCTCCCAGTTACATACCGGATGCCTATCCTGACACAACTGTAGTCATGGAGATACAGGTGGTTTCCTGCGGTCTAATCAGGACCTACTATGCTTACCATCTACGATCCAATGGCCGTGCTACTGCGCAGTGTTACTGTAAAATCATTAAACTAAACATGATGTTTGTTCTGCATTTGTGGGTGTGGCAGCACCATCAATTACACCAAATTTGTATTGGGTAATTTTTTTCCCCTTAAGTAATCCTGACTGACAACATATACTTATCACTATGACAACAGCAGCCCGCTAATACTAATCAGAAAATCAGCTGCCGATGACATTCATTGGGGAACATCTGTAATTTATCACATGTAAAAACTAAAACACTTTATTAAAATATACTTGAGTCAGCTTGTCTTGTTGCAAACTGTCAGCTGTCAAACCTGCTTATCTTTCTTCAAAGACTTAGAACGTCAGATGACTTAAATTTAGATTTTCATGTGTGATTTTTACTCCAGGGTATGTATGTACTTGAACATATTCAGTACATATAGCAGAATACGTTTGTCACACTTTGGGTGGCAAACCACAGCCTCTGCACAGTGGTTGCGCAAGAAATGATTAAAGTAGGTTGTTAAAATTACACAACATATGCTTTTGTATTGCTTATTTTGTGCATACACGCTCATTTACTCCTCTCCCTTTTCAGTGGGAGTGATTAAAACCATTGCTACATTCAGTCTTCCACAAATTTGGAGCTCTATCTGGATGACCTATAGTGCAGGTGCATTTGGGGTGTGTGTTAATATGGATAATCTAAGTGTAAAGGTGTTGGTGGGTGTTGCTTTTATTGTGGTGTTGTCTGCTCATGGCCTGGAGGTGTGATGTACCTACGTCACAACATGCTCCACAGCCAAGGGTAGCATGCTGGCAGTGCAGCTTTTAGCTACAGGCTACACAGTCTCTGAATAAATCTGTCTTTTCACATCAGTTCAGCTTAGTCACAACATTCTTTACTCTGCAGCCGTTGTAATCAGCTCCCGTAATGGTGTAACCATTCCCATGTTCACTTGTAACTCCAGAATTTCTAGGTGCAGCCAGGGTGTAGAGGGGGTCTGGTTTGGGAACCACAGAATCTCGTCTCTGCTGTTTGCGGACAATGTGGTTCTGTTGGCTTCGTCAAATCAGGACCTTCAGCGTGCACTGGGGCGGTTTGCAGCCGAGTGTGAGGCGTCCGGGATGAAAATCAGCACCTCCAAATCCAAGGCCATGGTTCTCGACCGGAAAAAGGTGCTTTGCCCTCCTCAGGTCGGTGGAGTGTCCTTGCCTCAAGTGGAGGAGTTTAAGTATCTCGGGGTCTTGTTCACAAGTGAGGGACGGATGGAGCGTGAGATCGATAGACAGATCGGTGCAGCGTCTGCAGTGATGCGGTCGCTGTATCGGACCGTCGTGGTGAAGAGAGAGCTGAGTAGGGGGGCAAAGCTCTCGATTTACCAATCAATCTACGTTCCGATCCTCACCTATGGTCATGAGATTTGGTTCATGACCGAAAGAATGAGATCACGAGTACAAGCGGCTGAGATGAGTTTCCTCCGCAGGGTGGCTGGGCGCTCCCTTAGAGATAGGGTGAGGAGCTCGGTCACTCAGGAGGAGCTCAGAGTCGAGCCGCTGCTCCTCCACATCGAAAGGAGTCAGTTGAGGTGGCTCGGGCATCTTTTCCAGATGCCCCCTGGACGCCTCGCTGGAGAGGTGTTCCGGGCACGTCCCATTGGGAGGAGGCCCCGGGGAAGACCCAGGACACGCTGGAGGGACTACATCTCTCGGCTGGCTTGGGAACGCTTTGGGGTTCCTCCGGAGGAGCTGGGGGAGGTGTGTGTGGATCGGGAGGTCTGGGCGGCTTTGCTTGAGCTGCTGCCCCCGCGACCTGACTCCGGATAAAGCGGAAGAAAATGGATGGATGGATGGATGGACTTATAACTCCACAGTCACATATAGAAATCTCAGAACTGCTGATGTTCTCCCAGTAAAGTATTAATCAGGACCCATATTGTTTCACTTTTGAGATCTGACTGGATCAGGGGCGCTGATTCAGCCAGCGGCAAAGCTGCAACGTGTATGTGACGACTTATGAACAATATTAACAAAAAAGAATGTTAACTACAGATGACAACCATGTAGTGGGGCGGCATAGCAAAACAATTGTTCATTTTGTGATAAAAGCATGGAATTTGAGACACATACTCTAAATTAAGTAAAATTTTATTATATCTCAATCAAAAATGCTTCAATCACTCTCATTTGTGACAATGAAGTGTGAACTGGTACGCTCAATGAATAGACTAAGTTTCATCCGCATCTGATCCATATTATGGATTTAGTGGATATTTGATTTTATTTTCAGCTATGAAGCCATCCTGGAACTGACCTCTAATGAGCTACAGGGGTCACTAAAGAATTACACAGTGGTCAAAATGTAAAAATGCTCCAATCATGTTGAAAATTATTTGTCTGATCATAACAATTCAAAAAAAGTTAAGTTTGGACTATCTATGACTGAATGTTCTGGAGTTATGGGGTAAAAACGACAAAAATGGTGACAAATATCAGCTTCAGTTTGTACAGGGGTCAAAAGTTAAAGTTGCTCCAATTTAGGTAAAAAGTGATGCAAATAATTGGTTGAAATAAAATGATTAATAAATGGTATAGTTTTGACTGTGTTGAATGCTTGGTCTCCAAAGTAAAGGTCAAACAAGGTTGACATCAATTGGATTCTATGAAGTATGACATATGTTATCCCGTAACATGATAACTAAGCACAACAGATGGTGCAAACTATTTCTTTTTAAAATGCTATTAACTCAACCAATTGCATTTTTTTTTTTTCCAAAGTTGGAAATGAACATTTTTTATGGAAATTTTAGCTAAGCTGCACCACTAATGGTTGATGCCAATGGTTGACATTAGAGTTAGTGGAAAACAGCACAATTACACAAACCACAGTTCACCTCAGGTTCAACAGTGCTGCAGGTAAAAACAAGTACGAGTGTCAACTGCTGCTACCATTTTAATGCAGGTCGGAAGTACTCAGATTTGAAAAGTTGATGTAACAACATCTGGTACCATTGGTGGTGTGATAAAAAACCCAAAAACCTGTTCTTTTCTAGGAAACATTTCTGCCTGCCTGAAGTGATCACTTCACCATTCATTCATTCCATCATTTACTGAGTTGCCGTCTTCCTCTTAAGGGTCATCTGGTTTGAAGTCTATCTCAGTGATTACTGGGTGAAGGGCAGGTCCATCCTGGACAAGCCGACACGTGGACACTAGGGTTGCCACCTTTCAGAAATGAAAATAAAGGACACCCACCTCAGGGCCACTACCACCACCCAAGGAGTGGTATATTTAATTTTGAAAAACATATTTAGCCATACTTAAAGCTTTAAGTGCTTTATTAAGACGGAACTGTTATGATAAACTGTGTAGTCACTGAAGTGTGCAATAATAAACACAGTCATAATCTCACTCACACCCACAGTCGGTTTAGTGTCACCAATTCACCTGCGTGTCTTTGGAAGCGGGAGGTCGTCGGAGCACCAAGAGGGAATCCATGCAAACAGAGAGAATACACAAACTTCACACAGAAAGGACCGGATGGGATTAGAACCAGGAACCTCCTCCTAAGTCCATGAATCACCCATGGATTTGTTTTGCGCTTTCTTCTTTCTTGCTCACGTCTCCACAGTGACTCACTTCATTATGTTTTCAGATCAACTCGAATCTCAAACCTGTGCAGAAAATCAGCTTTGGTCTGATCTGCAAAACACCACCCTCTGTTTGACACTGCATTGCCTTAAACTGGAAATGCTCGCACAGTCACTTTTATCATTCCAATAAATTTGCAAAAGTTGCAGTCCAGCAATGTTGCAGACTGATTTGTTCCGGTAGCAGTGTACTTCTTTTGAGGCAGCTGCTGTGAGACGAAACCAGTCATAGTTGATGCAGATGGACCGTGTTTGTCTTTTCAAACGGTTACCTCTCAGAAGGCTGACAAACACATGCACTCGCTAACTAACTGGATCCCCCGAACAAATGTGGAATTGATGTGTAGCATCTGCTGAGTTTAATCCTGCTGTCTAGTTACAGCCCTTTTACACCGAGTCCACAACCGATGTGCGATTGAAAAATGGGTTCTGCTCACCATCAATCTCAATGGCTCTTACCGGTGTTGCAGGCTGGTCACAGTGGGGTCTCCATGGTCAGAACAAAGATCCCCCTCGGTCATCATCACTCTCCATTACGCATGTGAATCTCATCACTGA
Source organism: Thalassophryne amazonica (assembly GCF_902500255.1). Lineage (NCBI taxonomy): Eukaryota > Metazoa > Chordata > Actinopteri > Batrachoidiformes > Batrachoididae > Thalassophryne > Thalassophryne amazonica. Next base: position 71,342,417 of record NC_047118.1, read on the forward strand.
CAACGATTCGATGTGCACCTCGATACACTACCAGCGATACGATACCTATAGTGATACATGATGATGCTGACGATACGATGTGATATGATTCACCCCTGTTCCTGATTGATGCGATTTGATATGTATTTGATGGCGATTCAGTTCCTCACAATGTGATACGATGCGATTTGGCATGATGTGATTAATGATGGGTATTGATAAGATTTTATCGATATCAATGCCATTATCGATTCTGCTTATTGATCCGATATTTTATCGATTCCCTTATCAATACCTCTTGTGAATTTTCTGTCTCCTAAAAGTAGGCTTTACAGGTTTTCTATGTCAACAGCATTTTATTGAGTCTTAAAGTAAATAAATATGTAATTGGTCACTGGATCGTTGATGTACATGATGGATCCTTGATCTCTGAACATAAATAGGAATAAACAAAATCTGTAGTTTTTGTCAGAAGCGTTTCCTTTCAGATATTAATCGCACAAATGTAACCCCACAGACTCTGAGCTGAGCTCAGCTGGCTGTGCTGCACGTCAGGATGTAATTCATAAAAGTGCAGGACGTCTCATTTTGGGGGAAAATGGGTTTGGTCGGTTGTAGTTTATTGTTTGTATTATAACGTTTGGAAAGAGGTGTCACTTGATTTAAAACGGCGATTTGCTCTGAAGTTATTAATTCTGACCGACATCTGAGCGGCTCTTTGGAGCTGTGCACTTAAGCCCACAAAACAGAGGATATTATTATTAATATTATTTCTATTTTCTTTACCTGTTTAACAACTTCATTGTACACAGCGGCTGGTCCTCACGCCAGAGGACTTGCCGCTTCTGAAAACCAGCGTACGGCAGGGCAAATCGCTGTTTCATTGCTTCAAGCTTCAAGCAGACCCAATGTAGTCTGCAATCATCATCAAGAAATAATAATTTTCTTGATAACAACCCTCAACAACAATGGCTGCTCTGGTGTCCCGAACCATACGTGGTGCATTCAATGTGCCTTGGAAAAATTGATGCAAGCAGGCAGCGAGCGATGCAACACAATTCAACCCGTCAATTGAATCGATGCATACTGAATGAATCGATGCACTCGCATCACGCACGTTTGTATCTAGATACCGATTTGTATCAATTAATCTCCACATGCCTACTCTCCATCGGTCTCCAGTAGGTGCATGAGTGCATTGAAGTGTTTAAAACACTCGCAACAGTTGTGCAACTGGTTAAAAGATACACGGGTCTCATAATCGGTCTCATTAACTCTCACAGGTTCCAACCCACTCCCAACCTAATCCTATGGGTTGTAATAGACTCTCAATTGACTCTGCATGGTGTTGCATGACTGATTGCGGATGTTAGCATATATTTCACTCGCACAATTCAGTTGCAATGCAAGCTTAGTGTAAACACAAATAACAGATCAAACTGGTGACCAGCCAAGACCTGTGAGAGCTGACAACAGGCCATGGTCTTGTAGGTCTTATATGGGTCTTAATCCAGTGTAAAAAGGCCATAAGAATGCATTATCAAGACTACACAGTAAATTTTGCAGAGTAAAATATACTCTCCCAGGATAACATTTGGTCCCAGTCCAAACAGAGATAAATACAGTGAAATCAGCTCTACCGTCTTGTCAAATCACATTTTTCAGCTCCAATAAGAGTCAATCACAGGCAGGATAGAGTTGATTTGACCCTGCAATAGAACTGATTTAGCACTGTTAGCACTGTGATAGAGTATATTTAACTCTATTTGGACTGGCACCAAATGTTATCCTGGCAGAGCATATTTTACTCTGCAAAATTTGATGTGTACTGGTTTCCAACCTGCTTCTGGAGAACGCCCTGCATGTCTCATACTGCTTAATTAACAACCGGTGTTTCTAGCTCCTGACTGGCCTGAGCACAGCTGAGTCAGTTAGCTGTAGGTGGAGTCAGCATGGTTGGAAAACATGCTGTACAGGTGATCTCTGTGAAACACAGTTGAAGACCTTTTTAGTGGATCGCACTGGTTCTCAAGTACCACCTAACATGAAACATTTTCCATTTCATTTTCCATTCCATTCACTCTGCCACAAGCTGACTAGCTCAGTCAGGTGTGCAGCCAATAAAGTACTATCAAGAGTCCCCATGGATGAAACACCAGTCCAACTCAGGCTACTTCCCCCAGCCAAGCCCGGTAATCATTTACAGCTGGTAGCATGAGCGGGATTTGAACCCAGGTTGACATAAGAGGAGCCCAGATCCTTATACCCTTTCACACTTGGCAACAGAAACAAACATTAAGAATGATAATTGTAAAGAATTCTAAGGGTTTTTAAATGAAACAGTGCTGGAACATCCAGAGTTTGAGTTAAAAAAAAAAAAAAGACTTGAAGGTTTTGCGTCTCCATTATTAACGTCAGCTTGATAGTGGTCATATGCTGTTTTACTTCAGTGGCTATAAAGTTGCTCATTAGACCTGCTTTCACCACCATTTCATTTTATGGGTTGTAGTTCCTGAACCGTTGACATAATGTCTTTGCTAAATATGAACATTAACAGCTGTATGAAAGGAAAAACAAAGCTCACAATGATCAAGGCATTTATGGGTTCAGTTTCATTTGTAAAAGATAGACACACCTTAGCTGAGCTGACTTGCCATTGCTGTAATTGTGTCTCACACAGTCCAAGCAAAAGTTGTTCTGCGTAGTACGGTGCATCAGGAAAGTATTCACAGGACTTCACTTTTTCCACATTTTGTTATGTTCATTTTTCCCCTCAAAATTCTAATCACAACACCCCATAATGACAGCATAAAAAATATTTTTAATTTTTGCAAGTTTATTAAAAATACAAAACTAATGGGCCCCTTCACACAATGTGAAGTTTGGATGCTATCAGCTGTAAATGTAACCATTTAAAGACCTTGCCCAAGGGCCCTTAGTGATTTTTCCAGTCAGGCAGGGATTTGAACCGAGGATCTTCTGGTCTCAAGCCCAACACCTTAACCACTAGACCATCACCTCCCCAATGGTCATATCCTGTTTTACTTCATTGGCTGTAAAGTTGGTCATTAGACCTGCTTTCAGCACCATTTTAGTTTATGGGTTATAGTTCCTGAACCGTCTACATAATGTCTTTGCTAAATGTGAGCATTAAGAGCTGTCTGAAAGAAAAAGCAAAGCTCACAATGATTGAGGCATTTATGGGTTCAATTTCATGCCAGAAAAAAAGAATAACTATAACTGGGGAAAAACAGAAATCATTTTCCTCTTCCATCCTTCAGGATTTAGTTCAAATTTTTAAATGCATAGCTACTCTGTGTTGAGGCAGTCATCTTTTTCAATGCAGATACATTCATGCGGAAAAATATATATATATATAAAATCTGAAAGTCTTGTCTCTTTCGGCTCCCTCGGGGTTCGCGCAACATTCGCTTTGCTCTGCAGGGTGCAACTGATGGCGAAGAGGCTGGTAAAGTGCAAGATGTTGTCCTTAAAATAGCCACTTTTATTCTGCCGGTGTTTACCCCGCGTGCTGACTGAGATCAGAGGAGGCCGCTATCAGGGGAGAAGAAAGAGGCGACTTTGTGAAGCCAAAATACACAACGAGACAAAAGCGTTTACCTGACAACAGCTGGCCGTCGTATTTTTGTGTGGACAAGTTTGCAGTCTTGTCTCTGCCTCACTTATGTAGTTCTGGTCTCATAACTCATCTGTGTCACACGTTTCAAGATGTTCAGCCCTGATAAAGCCCAGATATGTGCAAATCAAGAATAAATGAGATTATAGAGAAGATTTAAGACTTTATTACATCTGTCATAAAGATTAGATTAGATTAGTTTAGATACAACTTGGGAAGACTTGGGAAGACTCCCTTGGGGAAACTGAGGTTACAGCAGCACACAGGGTAAGAAGCACACCGAGTATCAAAAGTAGAAGTAAAAAACAATTTGCAAAATGTAAATACAAATATAAATACCAGAAATACTGCTTGCTATTGACTACTGGTTGCAACTGTTCCTCTCCTTCCCGTCCCCCGTCTTCCTGTTACTCCTCCTATTACTCCTAATGCAGCATTTAGTGACAGTTTCATCAACTTAACATGCAGAAATTTGTGTACCGTATTTTCCAGATTATAAGTAGCCCTGTAGTATTAGTCGCATGTGTCCAATAATGCACCACGAAGAGGAAAATATGATACATAAGTACTGTCAACTTATTTTGGAAATGTGGTGCTACCACTTCATGCAATAAGAAGCAAAATTAATCTAATTGCCAGATTGCAAATAATGCAAATGCTGCATGAGCAATCAGAGGCTACTGAGCTAATTAATGTTATTGTACAAGGCACAAAACATGAATAAACTGTGTTTTGGCCACTGAATAGATGATCATTGCTGAGGTAAATGTGCAGTGTAATCAAACATTTGAAAACTCAGCACTTTATTGATTTGTAATGTGAAAAAACAAACATTTGTAAAAGATAGACTTACCTCAGCTGAGCTGGCTTGCCATTGCTGTAATTGTTGTCTCATACAGTCCAAGCAAGAGTTGTTCTGCGGAGCATGGTGCATCAGGAAAGTATTCACAGCGCTTCACTTTTTCCACATTTTGTTATGTTGCATGTTTTACCCTCAAACGTCTAGTCACAACACCCCATAATGACAGCATAAAAAATATTTTTTTTTATTTTTTGCAAGTTTATTAAGAAATCACGTGTACATAAGTATTCACACCATTTGCTCAATACTTTGTTGATGTACATTTGGCAGCAATTACAGTCTCAAGTCTTCTTGATTGTGATTCCACACACAAGCTTGGTGCATCTATCTTTGGGCAGTTTTGCCCGTTCCTCTTTGCAGCACCTCTCAAGCGCCATCAGGTTGGATGGGGAGCGTTGGTGCACAGCCATTTTCAGATCTCTCCAGAGATGTTCAATGGGATTCAGGTCTGGGCTCTGGCTGAGCATTCACAGAGTTGTCCTGAAGCCACTTCTTTGATATCTTGGCTTTGTGCTTAGGGTCACTGCCCTGCTGAAAGAAGAACTGTCACTCCAGTCTGAGGTCAAGAGCGCTCTGGAGCAGGTTTTCATCCAGGATGACTCGGTACATTGCTACATTCGTTTTTCCCTCAATCCTCACTAGTTTCCCAGTTCCTGCCACTGAAAAATATCCCCAAACCATGATGCTGCCAGCACCATGCTTCACTGTAGGGATGGCGCTTGGTTTCCTCCAAACATGACGCCTGACATTCACACCAAAGAGTTCAATCTTTGTCTCATCAGACCAGAGAATTTTGTTTCTCATGGTCTGAGAGTCCTTCAGCTGCCTTTTGGAAAACTCCAGGTGAGCTGCCATGTGCTTTTTACTAAAAAGTGGCTTCTGTCTGGCCACTCTACCATACAGGCCTAAGTGGTGGATTGCTGCAGAGATGGTTGTCCTTCTGGAAGGTTTTCCTTTTTTCACAGAGGAATGCTGGAGCTCTGACAGAGTCACCATTAGGTTCTTGGTTACTTCCCTGACTAGCCCTTCTTCTCTGATCACTCGGTTTTGACAGGTGGCCAGCTCTGGGAAGAGTCCTGGTGGATCTGAACTTCTTCCATTTAAGGATGATGGAGGCCACTGTGCTCATTGGGACCTTCAATGCAGCAGAAATGTTTCTGTATCCTTCCCCAGATTTGTGCCTCGAGACAATCCTCTCAGAGTTCTACAGACAATTCCTTTGACTTCATGCTTTGTTTGTGCTCTGACATGCACTGTCAACTGTGAGACCTTATATGTAGAGAAGTGTGTTTCTTTCCAAACCATGTCCAACTGAACTGAATTTACCCCAGGTGGACTCCAATTAAGCTGCAGAAACATCTCAAGGATGATCAGCGGAAACAGGATGCACCTGAGCTCAGTTTTGAGCATCATGGCAAAGAGTGTTAATACTTATGTACATTTGATTTCTTTATATATATATATATATATATATATATATATATATATATATATATAAATTTGCAAACATCTAAAAAAAGTTTTAACATTGTCATTATGGGGTATTGTGTGTAGAATTTTGAGGGGAAAAATCAATTTAATCTATTTTAGAATAAGTCTGTAACTTAACATAAAATGTAGAAAAAGTGCTGGATGCACTGTACAGGGGAGAATTCCAGGTGTCTCAATCCAGTTACTCATAATCAGATAATCATTTTTGCAGTTTACACGGCCACTTAAAAATCAGATAGCAACCATATTTTTATGTGCATGTAAATGGGGCCTTTGTAAAAAGATAAATAATGTTGTTCATTTTACCTGTCAGTGGCCACAGTGTTATGGCTGCTCAGTACAAATGTTGGACTTTTTTTCGTTGATCTATTTTAAGAAAGGCAAGGTTGAAGCAGGGTGATCCTCCAGTGCAAAGAGGGAGGTGTGCACCTATGAGTAACTGTTACAAAAGAGACTGAATTCACACCAAGTTACTCCCACTTGAATACAATGACAGCACAAAAAAAATCCTCTGCAAACATCACGGCTCATTCAAAATAAATCACATCACATAAGCTAAAGCCACTCCTTGTTTGTTCTGTCTGCTCAGTTTGTAAAACCATTATTAAAAAAAATCCCAGACAACTGTGATGACCTTGTTTTGTCTCTTCCTCCACAGCGTCCTCACCACGCCCACGCTCTGTTCGACTTCACCGCACACCACCCCGCCCAGCTACGCTTCCTGCGTGGTGACGTCATTGAACTGCTTGACTGTTCAGATTCTTTGCGATGGAAAGGCCGTTGCCATGGACGCGTCGGCTACTTTTCCCCCGAGTACGTCCAACCCATTTACCATTACCAATGACGTGATTCGTCAGGCCGAGCTACGTCCAGCCATTTCCCGTCTACCTGGTTTTTACTCATCGAGCAGTTGGAGCAGATGAAAGATGAACAGACACTGAACGTCTCTTCATGTCAAAGACTTCTTCCACTTGGTCTTCACAGCCGCTGTCACTTAGAGGCACTCTTTTCATTTCCACTCAACTCAAATCCAATTTTCCTTAAATACGGAAAACAGAATCCCAGATTTGAGCCTAAACGCTTTGAGGAATTTACAATACATCCACCCTAAACCAAAACAAACAAATAAATAAATCTCAGTATTTTAGATCCGCTCAAGTGGTTTTGTGTCATTTTCTCAAAGGCTTCTATCACCTCTAAAGGCCGGTGTTGCAGACCGAACAGTCCGCCCCAAAAAATTGGTCCGCCGTGCCTCCACTGCGCATGCGTCATTTCGGAGCATCAACAGCTTGTCTGAGACAGAGTCTCTTCACCCAAAGTGCTGAAATGGATTAATGGGATTATTAACTATCAGATGACAATGTAAAACCTCTTAAATCATTCTAAAGTCAGTTTTAAGCAGAAACGTGGCCATTTTAACCCTCTGGGGTCTGAGGGCATATTTTGGACAGTTCACTCGCCTGGCAAAAATCTTTTATTATTGCTGTTAACAGCTCTCCCTGCATCCCACAATGTTTTATGTCTCTTTTTTTTTTTTCAGGGCAACCTGTGCTTCATAATATATATGCTTTGTTGTGTTTATAAGTGTAATAAAGGTTTACAATCAAAAATAAGGAAGGAAAACGTATAGCGGAAAATAATTTTCCCACACCATTTATTCAAAACACATAGCAAACTATAATAAACAACTGTTTTGACACTTTATAAAGATAATTTGAGGTCTGTGTGAAAGACTGTACAACAAAAAGGTTCAAACAATAAACACAAATGCACATTTTGAACAACATATACAAAATGATCTATGCGTTTATTTGTCTTCATGGTAAAAGCAACAGAGTTATCCAGTAACATTCACATGCAAACTAGTGGAGCAATCCTGATAGTTATACACACTTTGTTTGAGCACGTGAGATTGTCACCAGATGCTTTCCATCTGCTCCATCTGCTTTCACTGATCGCTGTGTAATGGTGCAGGGCGCATTTGGAGCACAATAGTATGTACTCATTGGAGCACCCAGGGGGCTATTCAAACGGGCCAACTAGTAACATATCACTCCTGAAAACGATCTTTGGCTTTTCATATGAGGTAAAATTGCCCTGCAATTGGATTTTGGAAAACCATGTGACGGTGAACCAATCCAATTCTGATTGGACACTCACATTCACCATTACCATCACACAGCTTCTATGAGGAGTACAAAGATGGCCGATGGCTGGCTCGAAAGTCCGTGGAGTTAACTTTTCAGCAAAAAAAAAAAAGTAAGTTTCTATCTCATATCATTAAAAAAGTTATTTATAATTTAGTAAAGCTTGGTCTTAGCCATCGTATACGACGGCGACGGCCCCACAGGGTTAAGCAGAAAAGAAGTGATAATCTCTGACGCTTTGAAGTGACAGACGTGCAGTGAACACATCAGTTAGCAGCTCGTGTAGCTGAGGCATTCTGATCGCTTCCTCTGGCTTTTATGATGAAATAATGCTGAATTTATGTGGAAATGATTGTTGTACAAAAGCTTCAGATATCTGTTGCTGAGACAGATGATGACTGGAGTGCAGTTTGAAGCAGAAATGAGGTGATAATCTGTGAACCGAGGCTAATGACGCATGAGCAGTGAAGGCAGGGCAGACTGATTTTTAGGGGGGACCGTTCTGTCTGCAACACCAGTCCATTAGCTATTTATGAGAAAATTCACACAAACAACATTTCAAAAAGCCTGATTTTAAAACATTTAATATGTGTTGAATAAATAGAAACAATCAAAACTTAATTTGCAGTGAATGCCTCTTTCTAATGTACTCATAACCTAAAGTCTACCTCTGCAATGTAGCAAGATTAACTTAAAACATGCCAAATGTCTGTCATTGGACACTTTACTAATCTGTCTTTCAGGGAGGAACAATTAACTGTTTTATGAAGGTGGATATTTGTCTCAACATTTAGCTAAATATTTAGCTTGACATTTGTAAATATCAGGCTAAATGTGGAAATACTTAGCATTAACTAATCTGCAAAAGTTTTAGGTTTGACAGAAATTTGATTATGTAGTGTTTTCCTTTTTTCTCCCAATTTTTTGCTCTTCATCTGTGGAACAAAGAAAATCTAAACTGAAATATTACTAGCATTTTCATGCCATTGAAATCAAATGTGATTCTTTTTCTCCATTAAATAAACCAGTTAATTATGAAGATAAGCCTAATTTTAATTTTTATTATTATTATTATTATTAGTGTACATGACAACACAAGAGTTGCCATCTGCTGGAACATTTTTGTAAAAATACACACTCTTTTGCTGACACACAAAAAATGGTCAGATTCAGTCACTTCAGCTAGTAATGTGAACACAGCATAAGTTTTAAGCCGTCTTTACAAATATACAGGCTGTCCTTTCTGCAAACTTTTTTTCCACGAGTGTACAGTTTGTCCTCTCTGGTGAGATTCAAACCTGTTCTCACACCCTGTCTGTCTGCTTTCAAACGCCTTTTATTTCATAAACTAGCTGCCTGCCTCGTTCGCTGGATGATCTGCAGAGACATGTGGCGCAGAGTTCTGGTTTTGTGCTGCATCCTAAGTGGATGGAGCCAAAGCAAAGCAGTCCGCACGGGAGAAGCACGCCTGTCCCCAGTTTCCTCCGGTGCACGGAGAGGATTCGGCTGCGCCCAGCTCGGGATGCAGCCGAATCCTCTCTGTGTGCGGCAGGACATTTCACACAATTCATAAAAATGTGCAGGAATTCATTCATTCATTCATTCATCTTCTACCGCTTAGTCCAATTAAGGGTCGCGGGGGGCTGGAGCCTATCCCAGCAGTCATAGAGCGTAAGGCCGGGTACACCCAGGTCAGGACGCCAGTCCGCCTGTATTTACAATATTATGAATGAGATGTGCGTTATTTGGAAGAAAGTCTGGGTGTCACTGACTTCAGCCCACAACCACCCCCCGCTTGTCCCTTTTGTTAGAGAAACCCAGAGGTGAATTGTCTCTCATGCGTCCCTCCCCTTTCTTTCACCATCTCACTACTTCTTTGCACTCTGACAGCAAGCAGGGGCAGCCACAGCTGCCTGCAGGGGGCGCCAATTTGCCAATCCTACAAACTGACAAGAAAACTATTTTGTGGTGGAGATGATTTTTATTTAAGTGGTCGTGCCCACTGCACTGCCCCATCATAAACGGCATCGCGGGCGGCAGCCTGCATCGCCCGTACCAAAAGCCGCCACTGGTACTGGGCTCCCAATGCTGGATCTGGTGATAGAGCATCCACCAGCTTGGTGGAATGCATAGACCTAACAACAGAACACTCATTCAGGTTTTATTAATAGTAATTTACAGTCCAAAATGAGACAAAAGAACAAACAAAAAGGTGCCATGGCTTTCCCTGATATATACTCAGAGAAAAGGCAATATACAGTAAACAAAACATGCAAACAATAGATCAGGCATCAAGTCTGTGAGATACACAACACAAATGTTATGATTGAAGAAGGACTGAGGGGAAGTGGTTCATCCTTATGATGAGACAACAGGAAGCAGGTGTAAGTGGTTTGACAGGTGCAGGTAATCAGGTGAAACATACTGACCAAACAAGGATGGAAATGGATGGAAAATAAAAAGACAGAACAGCGACGCCTCCTAAAAGAGTAATATGTGGTGCAGATCACAGTCCATTATTTCAGACTTATCCCATACGTCTCCCTGGAAGACATACGGGTTCTTCAATGGGGAGATGGGATGTAGTTCGTGGGTCAACATGGGTAACCATGCACCCCCCCCATAACTCTACAAATCTATATTTTTCTGAAGCCTTAGAGTGTCCCATTAATGAAATTGAATGTTAACATTGAAAATTGTGGTCCTCACTACCTGTTTTCACACAACAAATAGACATACCCTATAATCACCTTTTTCATAAGGCAAAAACACCAAAATCTTCACTGAGGTATAAAAGGTTACATATTATGCAAATATTGTTGTATTTCAGATAAAATAGCACAACAGCAACATCGAAAGTATTTTTAGTGTAAAACAATGTTAAAATGTTGATGTATTTTTATGAAACAAATAGAGGCACTCCATAATTGTCTGGTTCGTACATGTCACAGTTCGTACATCACAAATATTTTTGTGATGTTGAGAATCTAGCAATTTGCAATTTATTTTTTATATTCAGACAGTTAAGACTTCAAATGGTAGTTTAACTAGGTATGAAATAGACTGTTAGCAATATGCTTTGTGTTTTCCAGATTGCCATGGGAATGTTTTTCTTTGTTATAACCATGGGAATGATGAGGGTTTATATTATATATGAAAAGTGCCAAACTGTACAGTATATATAAAATATATATTATTTTTGTTACTGAAAGAGAGTAAAACATCTTATTATTTATTGATCTACTTTTGTTTTTAATAAATGAGAGATAATTCATCTCGAACATGTTTATTTGACACACATCAATAAACCCCTTTTATATGTTCATTTGTACTTGTTGATTTTCTTTGTTAATTATTTATATCTCTTCTGTGATGAAAAAGATGATAATAAATTGTATGTATGTTATACATATTTGTGGGAGTCACAGGCCTATGTTTCTACATAAGGAAAACTATTTTGATAAGTATGAAACTGGACAATTATGGGGTACCTCTATTTCAACATTTTAACATTGTTTTACACTAAAAGTACTTTAGACATTGCTATTGGGCTATTTTATGTGAAATACAACAATACTGGTATAACCTGTAACCTTTTATACTTCAGTGAAGAATTTTGATGTTTTTGCCTTACGAAAAAAGGCGATTGTAGAGGACATTTCTAAGAGAAGGTCTGGTTCTACAGAGGACCTTCCCATGAGGGCATCCAGTTCTTTAGAGGATGCTCCTGTGGAGGTATTCAAAAGACATTCTGTGAGGTCTGGTTCTTTAGAGAGCTTTCCCATGAGGAGATCCAGTTCTTTAGAGAACTTTCCTGTGTGAAGATCCAATTCTTCAGAGGATGGTCCTGTGTGCAGATCCAGTTCTTCAAAAGGCATTCCTGTGAGGATATCTGGTTCTTGTGTAGGCCTTCCTGTGAAAGGATCTGGTTCCTCAGAGGACCTTCCTGTGGGAATATCTGATTGTTGTCAAGGCTGTTGTGTGTTGGGGGGCGTGGCTGGCTGTGTTGGTGTTCTTTTCTTTTCTTTGCTCTCCAGGTGGCATGAGGGCTGATTTGTCTGTGGAGAAAGTGCTGGCTGAAGAGTCCTCACCCTTATTAGCGTCATGTGGAACACCTGTGGCAGGGGCTCACGTGCGGCCTTGAAGACTTGCAGCTGGAGCAGATAATTGGATGGCGTTCTGCATATAAGTCATGTGTGATTTGAGCAGAACTGCCGGGAACTCGACCTTGTGACGTTTGTTTGTGAGACGCTGAGGACCGCGCCTGGGTTTGACATATCGAGCCCGTGAAGCAGGGAAGGGTGAGGACACATGCTGTCAGCACACGCTAAAGGTAATTAAGTGATTAAGTAATTGTTGATAGTATCTTGGTGTTTTGTTACACAGTAAACTGAGACTGTGAAGAGAATTGTGCAGCTTGCTTCTCACTGCAGTGGCGTGCAGGATAAGTGATCCTCCACTTGTTGTGAGAGGCTGCTCATTTGCATAAAGTTAAAAAGAAACATTGACCTGAGTGTGTTGCTGATAGCGTGTGTTATGCGAAAGATAGAGTTGTATCTGCTGACTCACCTCACCTCCTCTTTGCTCCACAGAGAATCGGTTCGTCGTGTCCACCTGGGGGGTGTTTGGCGGTGGTAGTGAGTCCAGGAGCGCCGGACTTTAATCCTTGCGGGCGCTGGAGAACGTGCCACTTATCACTCCACCAGAGGGACGCTTTTTATGTTTTACATTTGTAAGCACAGGTGAAAAATAAATTGTTTTCTGTTGGGAACCGCCTTCTGGTTATTTTAACCGCTGGGTTCTGTCAGACGCAGGTCCGCTCCTCAACCCGCGTCGACACATAACAAAGGCCTTCATTTGAGGAGCTCCAGTTTTTCAGAGGATGATCCTGTGCAGAGATTCAGTTCTTCAGAAGACATTCCTGTAAGGAGACCAGGTTCTTTTGAGGACCTTCCAGGGAGACAAATGGGTTCTTGTGAGGACCTTCCTGTGAGGAGATCCAGTTTTTGGAGAGTCAGAGGATGATTGTGCCATATTTAGGTCACTGGCTGAGAGGAAAGGGACTAATGGACTGGTGTACACCATGTGGACTAGTAAAGAAGAATATTGTGTTCCAGTAACCAAACAGATGAACACTGTCCAGATACCACCTGTTTTTCAAAATAAAATATATGGATTCCTTCATTAAAATAATATTTTGTTTTATGGAATTTTTGGTTCATGTGTAAACTAATAATATCCCAAGAAAATATTAAACATAATGTAAAAAAGGCTCTGCTTCTCTCAACACACAATCCAGCTTTATGTTGTATATATATATATATATATATATATATATATATATATATATATATATATATATATATATATATATATATATATATGTATGTATGTATGTGTACATATAATAGAAGAACTTGGTTCAGTCTTCCTTAATGTGTAATGACAAATCATTTAAAATAAAGCCACAATTTTTTCTCTTTAAGCTTTTGTTCTCAGATGTTTGTTTGCACCTTGTGATATGATACACTTCACTTTTATATGTATTCACCATTATTTATACATTTACAAAGAATATGAAATAGATCAGTAATAAAATGTTACTGATGGAAAGTTTCATTCAAGAAACAAATTGGCCTTAATTTTAAGATTCATGTATTTTCATGACATATATAATTTCCATTAATTGGATTATACATTTTTAATATTAAGAACATACCCAATAAATACACAATCACCAAATTTGTGGATTTAGGATCAATAAATTCAGAATGCTTCAAATTCAGATGAAGCAGTCTGACTGACTTAAAACTGTGTAAACCAAATTTATGGCAAATTTCAATGCAATTACAATACCTAAATCTTCAATGCAAGGCCTATCTTTTCTTCTTTTTTTTTTTTTCCTTTTTACAAAAGAGGCCTATATTTCATTGGAGTTCTGTTTATTCTGCAACACACTCTATGTTCATGTGCATTTGTATTTACCTCCACGTGTAATATCATGAAATTACTGCCATTTGTTTTCTTGTTTGCTTGCTTGTTTGTTCAGGCATGATTATAAAGCCTTGTGAAAACTGTTGGAACAATTAATCTTATCAAGAACAAACCATTACATTTTAGAACAGTGCACAGATTTACACTCAGCATAATTTAAAAGAAACTAAAAACACAGTTGTGGTCTGACGGTTACGTACACTTAACATGGACATGACTGTGCCATGGTCATTTTGGGCTTTTAATGATGTCTTTGAATAGTTCTTTTGCCAGGGTGGAATGTTTGTATCGCATCCATCATTCATGACTTAAACAAACAAGAATTGGGTGCACACATTTGAATTTGTTTTAGCTCTTCTCTTATCGACACAGGGTCAAAATTATATATACAGGCTCAAATACATGCAGAAATTCAGTTAAATTTTTAAACAGGTCCTGCTGAAGGTTCTACCATGTCTTTTAACATGACAAGGCCAAGACCTATTAACTCTTTGCTTGTGATCATGATTGACTACAACTGCGAGTTTCTCTTTTCCAGCATAAAAAGGATGTGTTTGATTGCACTCATTGGACTGACCAACAGTAAGAACAATGAGAAATTCAAAAGAATTCAGTGAAGACCTAAGAAGGAGAATTGTAAACTTACACAAGCTGGGAAGGTTGCCATTTCCAAACAATTACAAATTCCAAGATCATCAATCAAGTCAGTCAGATGTGTCATCACTTTGCCTTCCCAAAGCCCCGACCTCAACCCTCTTGAAAGCTTAAAAGCTGACTCCAAGTCAGGAAACCAACTAATTTAAATGAACTCTTCCAGTTCTACAAAGAAGATTGGTCAAATATCCAACTACAATTATGCCAGAGGGTTTTTGATGACGACCAAAAGCATCTGGTCAAGGGGCAGCTAGCTAAGGGACATTTTTAAGCAAATATTAGTGGGGGTATACGAGTATGTATATATACACGGAACAAAAATATAAACGTAAAATTTTTGTTTTTGCTCCCATTTTTCATGAGCTGAACTCAAAGATCTAAAACATTTTCTGTATACACAAAATACCTGTTCACAAATCTGTCTAACTCTGTGTTAGTGAGCACTTCTCCTTTGCCGAGATAATCCATCCCATCTCATAGGTGTGGAATATCAAGATGCTCATTAGACAGCATGATTATTGCACAGGTGTGCCTTAGGTTGGTCACAATGCTGTACAATTATTCCACCCTGGCAAAAGAACTGTTCAACAGCCCAAAATTACCATGACACTCATGTCCATGGAATCTCCTCTCAGACATCATAGCAACCAACTGAGTAGGCACATGAGTCAACATATGACCGTGCATTGAAAACAATGGGTCAGAAGGGCATTTTAAACAATGCCAGCAGGCCAAAGCACTAGCTACTGGTTGACAGGGGACTACACCAGGACTCTAAGTCCAGGCAGACCAACCTGAGCCTGGATTGACTACAGGAAAGACTGTGACTCACTGCACCACATATGAATATTGGAGTGTTTAGTAGTGGTGGGCACAGTTCAGTTAATCCGATAGCAGATAATTATCAAAGCTAACGGTTTTGCTAGCGGATTAGCTTTACAGATTATTTTAAAACCATCATTGGACCAATTATCTTCCAATAATTTAGTTCCAATAACTTTCAGTCTGATAACATTTTTTTGCTGGTAAAGTCAGCAAAGTTTAACAGTCAAAAACATTATCCCACCCTGGCAATACAGGTAAAGAGTGCAGAATAAAAAATTAACAGGTCTGTGAGAGCCAGAATTCTTGCTGGTTGGTAGGGGATCAATACTTATTTGCAGCACTAACATACAAATAAATTATTTTAAAAAAATCATACATTGTGATTTCTGGATTTTTTTTTTTTTTTTTTTTTAGATTATGTCTCTCACAGTGGACATGCACCTAAGATCAAAATTTCAGACCCCTCCATGATTCTAAGTGGGAGAACTTGCCAATCGCAGGGTGTTCAAATACTTATTTTCCTCACTGTATATACAGTAGTGTTCAGAATAATAGTAGTGCTATGTGACTAAAAAGATTAATCCAGGTTTTAAGTATATTTCTTATTGTTACATGGAAAACAAGGGACCAGTAGATTCAGTAGATTCTCACAAATCCAACAAGACCAAGCATTCATGATATGCACACTCTTAAGGATATGAAATTGGGCTATTAGTAAAAAAAAGTAGAAAAGGGGGTGTTCACAATAATAGTAGCATCTGCTGTTGACGCTACAAACTCAAAACTATTATGTTGAAACTGCTTTTTTAGCAATCCTGTGAATCACTAAACTAGTATTTAGTTGTATAACCACAGTTTTTCATGATTTCTTCACATCTGCGAGGCATTAATTTTGTTGGTTTGGAACCAAGATTTTGCTCGTTTACTAGTGTGCTTGGGGTCATTGTCTTGTTGAAACACCCATTTCAAGGGCATGTCCTCTTCAGCATAAGGCAACATGACCTCTTCAAGTATTTTGGACATATCCAAACTGATCATGATACCTGGTATGTGATATATGGCCCAACACCATAGTAGGAGAAACATGCCCATATCATGATGCTTGCACCACCATGCTTCACTGTCTTCACTGTGAACTGTGGCTTGAATTCAGAGTTTGTGGGGTCATCTCACAAACTGTCTGTGGCCCTTGGACCCAAAAAGAACAATTTTACTCTCATCAGTGCACAAAATATTCCTCCATTTATCTTTAGGCCAGTTGATGTGTTCTTTGACAAATTGTTACGTCTTCTGCACGTCTTTTATTTAACAGAGGGACTTTGCGGGGGATTTTTGCAAATAAATTAGCTTCACACAGGTGTCTTCTAACTGTCACAGCACTTACAGGTAACTCCAGACTGTCTTTGATCATCCTGGAGCTGATCAATGGGTGAGACTTTGCCATTCTGGTTATTCTTCTATCCATTTTGATGGTTGTTTTTTCGTTTTCTTCCAGCCATCTCTGGTTTTTTGTCCATTTTAAAGCATTGGAGATCATTGTAGATGAACAGCCTATAATGTTTTGCACCTGCGTATAAGTTTTTCCCTCTCCAATTAACTTTGTAATCAAACTACGCTGTTCTTCTGCACAATGTCTTGAACGTCCCATTTTCCTCAGGCTTTCAAAGAGAAAAGCATGTTCAACAGGTGCTGGCTTCATCCTTAAATAGGGGACACCTGATTCACACCTGTTTGTTCCACAAAACTGACAACTCACTGACTGAATGCCACACTACTATTATTATGAACACCCCCTTTCTACTTTTTTGTACTAATAGCCCAATTTCATAGCCTTAAGAGTGTGCATATCATGAATGCTTGGTCTTGTTGGATTTGTGAGAATCTACTGAATCTAAAGGTACCTTGTTTCCCATGTAACAATAAGAAATATACTCAAAACCTGGATTAATCTTTTTTAGTCACATAGCACTACTATTATTCTGAACACTACTGTATATATATATATATACGTATATATATATATATAAAATGACTGATATCGGGTGATTACTCAAGTACAGTGCATCCAGAAAGTATTCACAGCGCTGCACTTTTTCCACATTTTTTTGTATGTTACAGCCTTATTCCAAAATGGATGAAATTCATTTTCTTCCTCATAATTCTACACAATACCCCATAATGACAATGTGAAAAGGTTTTTTGTTTGTTTTTACATTTTTACAAATGTATATAAAAACAACAACAAAAAATCACACGTACGTAAGTATTCACAGCCTTTGCCATGAAGCTCAAAATTTAGCTCAGGTGCATCCTGTTTCCACTGATCATCCTTGAGAGGTTTCTACAGCTTAACTGGAGTCCACCTGGGGTAAACTGAGTTGAGTGGACAACTGGAAAGGCACACACCTTGACAGTGCATGTCAGAGCACAAACCAAGCATGAAGTCAAAGGAATTGTCTGGAGACCTCTGAGACAGGATTGTCTTGAGGCACAAATCTGGAGAAGGGTACAGAAACATTTCTGCTGCTTTTAAGGTCCCAATGAGCACAGTGGTCTCCATCATCCATAAATGGAAGATGTTCAGATCCACCAGAACTCTTCCTAGAGCTGGCCGCCCGTGTAAACTGAGCGACTGGGGGAGAAGGGCCTTAACCAGGGAACTACAGTGAAGCATGGTGGTGTCATCATCATGCTGTGGGGATGTTTTTGAGCAGCAGGAACAGGGATACTAGTCAGAATTGAGGGACAGATGAATGCAGCAATGTACAGAGACATCCTCGATGAAAACCTGCTCCAGAGCGCTCTTGACCTCAGACTGGGACGATGGTTCATCTTTCAGCAGGACAATGACCCTAAGCACACAGCCAAGATATCAAAGGAGTGGCTTCAGGACAACTCTGTGAATTTCCTTGAGTGGCCCAGCCAGAGCCCAGACCTGAATCCAGTTGAACATCTCTGGAGAGATCTGAAAATGGCTATGCTCAAGTATTGAGCAAAGGGTGTGAGTACTTATGTGTGTGTGATTTCTTTATTTTTTATTTTTAATAAATATGAAAAAAAAACTTTTTTCATGTTGTCATTATGGGGTATTGTGTGTAGAATTTTCTAGGGGAAAATGTATTTACTCCATTTTGGAAGAAGGCTGTAACATAAAGTGAAGTGCTGTGAATACTTTCTGGATGCACTGTATATCTTTTGCTGATCCCCTGTGACTGTAGCATAAGATGTATTTTGCCCCCAAACCATCCCTGGTTCTCAAAACCAGGCACATAAGTGGCTCTACTTTACTCTATTCTACTCTTCCTTTTTTAGATATTTAGATATACCTTAGTAGTAGAGGTCTACCTTAGAAATGAAATATATTCTAGAAGACATACCTTACTGAATTTTCAAGTGGAACTAAATGCACACATTTCAGGCATACTGTCACTGTTTCCAGGACAGTTGATGCACTTTAATGTGATGATGGTGTGGCCATGCATGTGAACCCTGTGCATTCTCATAGAAACGTGGGAATGCTGTTTCTTCCTCTCTGTAATATTTAATGCATGCCACAGTCCCCTTCCAACCAATTATGACTTAAAACAATCTGCTTTTTTTCCAGTCCTGATGGACTTGTCTCTGCCTCGCCGGTGACAGTTTGTTAATAAACCAACAGCATGTAGGAGGACAGAAGAAGGAATTAATTAAAGGTGTCCCAGAAATAGAATTGCTGTGTTCTTCATCTGTTTTTTTTTAAAGTGGTGCATCAGCCTGATGTCTGCGCAAAAGATAAATGACATGCAGTCAGGCAGACAGATTTGTGTCACGCATTAGATTATGTGTGATTGTTCCATTAGATTAGTCAGTGCCCCTGATGTCACACCTACACTAAAGCAGTACTCACTAAAGCTCATACATCAGAAAACAGAATATCAGTGAGAACGCAGACAGGAACCTAATCGGGTTTGAAATGTGGTCAAAGTGAGAGCGACCGAAGATAAAAATGGACGAGAAGGACTGATGAAAGACAGACATGAAGCTACTCATCAGCAGAGAGACAGTAAAACAAGTGTGACGACAAAGACGGGAGCAGCAAATCCAAGAAGCTGAACCAGTTTGACTTTGACAGACTACGCCATCCAGCCGTTTGGACACAGACAAAGACAAAAAAACTCAATCAGCCTGGAGGACACAAATTAATCAAGCAGACAGGAGGTTAGCGCTTCAATTAAACATGTCAAAAAGTGAGGCTGTCAGTGTCGTCAGCTAAAGGCCAGACAGACAGGTGAGTCAGCTGGACTGTGAGTAATGTAGAGGTGTCGCTTCAAGCCATGACTGGTTTTCATCAGGTGTGTGAAAATGTGTTTCACTAACATACCATATTCATTCATTCATTCATTCATGCATTTTCTAAACCTGCTTATTCCAGTTAAGGGTCACAGAGGGGGTGGGGCCTATCGCAGCAGTTACAGGGCAAAAGGGAGGGCACACCCCGAAGAGGATGCCAGACAAACACATTCACACACATATTCACACCTACATTTGCATTAAGAGTCACCAGACATCTGTATGTCTCTGGATGTAGGAAGAAACTGGAGCACCAGGAGGGAAACCACGTGAGAACACACAAATTGTACACAGAAAAGACAAGGTGGGAAGTGATCCCAGGACCTTCTAGGCACTATGCCACCATGCTACTCATATGATATTTTCAAAATTAAAAGGTAATTTAAAAAAAAAAACTGACTCCACCCCCTTACTGGGATCTCATCTTCAGCACTGCCTGCTGTCCTGAAAAGGACGGGACACATAGACAATAAATGGGTGAACCGACAGATGGACTTATAGACAGATGAATGGATGAATGATGGCTGGACGGACGGACAGACGGATGGCTGGACAGATGGAAAGATATGAATGGGAAGACAAATAAACAAATAGATAGATAGATAGATAGATAGATAGATAGATAGATAGATAGATAGATAGATAGATAGATAGATAGATAGATAGATAGATAGATAGATAGATAGATAGATAGATAGATAGATAGATAGATAGATAGATAGATAGATAGATAGATAGATAGATAGATAGACATATGGATGGATGGATGACACATAATGGAAGTACAGACAGATAAATGATGGATGGATAGATGGATGGAAAGATATGAATGGGAAGATAGATAGATAGATAGATAGATAGATAGATAGATAGATAGATAGATAGATAGATAGATAGATAGATAGATAGATAGATAGATAGATAGATAGATAGATAGATAGATAGATAGATAGATAGATAGATGACACATAATGGAAGGACAGACAGATAAATGATGGATGGATGGATGGATGGATGGATGGATGGATGGATGGATGGATGGATGGATGGATGGATGGAAAGATATGAATGGGAAGATAGATAGATAGATAGATAGATAGATAGATAGATAGATAGATAGATAGATAGATAGATAGATAGATAGATAGATAGATAGATAGATGACACATAATGGAAGGACAGACAGATAAATGATGGATGGATGGATGGATGGATTCACAGAGATAGATAGATAGATAGATAGATAGATAGATAGATAGATAGATAGATAGATAGATAGATAGATAGATAGATAGATAGATAGATAGATAGATAGATAGATAGATAGATAGATAGATAGATAGATGACACATAATGGAAGGACAGACAGATAAATGATGGATGGATGGATTCACAGAGATAGATAGATAGATAGATAGATAGATAGATAGATAGATAGATAGATAGATAGATAGATAGATAGATAGATAGATAGATAGATAGATAGATAGATAGATAGATAGATAGATAGATAGATAGATAGATAGATAGATAGATAGATAGATAGATAGATAGATAGATGACACATAATGGAAGGACAGACAGATAAATGATGGATGGATGGATGGATGGATTCACAGAGATAGATAGATAGATAGATAGATAGATAGATAGATAGATAGATAGATAGATAGATAGATAGATAGATAGATAGATAGATAGATAGATAGATAGATAGATAGATAGATAGATAGATAGATAGATAGATGACACATAATGGAAGGACAGACAGATAAATGATGGATGGATGGATGGATGGATTCACAGAGATAGATAGATAGATAGATAGATAGATAGATAGATAGATAGATAGATAGATAGATAGATAGATAGATAGATAGATAGATAGATAGATAGATAGATAGATAGATAGATAGATAGATAGATAGATAGATAGATAGATAGATAGATAGATAGATAGATAGATAGATAGATAGATAGATAGATAGATAGATAGATTCTGAAACAGAGAAGTTTCAGAAGAAGTCGGTTTCAGCATTTTATCCAGATATTCCACTGTTAAAGGAGATTTTTTTAATGAAAGACGTGCGGGCGGATTGCAGCGTCGGCTCGCAGCCGCCGCGACGCTCCGCCACAGGAAAAACACCTCTGTTGGAAGCCTTGAGGACAAGTTGGAACATCTCCAGCTGATAAACAATTTCTCATATACTCACTCCACTGAAAGCCATCAAAAGCCAACTGGATTTTCACAAATGCTTATCAACACGGAGGTGTTTTTCCTGTGCCGCCGCGCCGCGTCGGCTGCGTCCCGACGCGCGGACCCGTCCGCACGTCTTTCATTAAAAAAATATCCTTTAACAGTGGAATATCCGGATAAAATGCTGAAACCGACTTCTTCTGAAACTTCTCCGTTCTCTCACGACGTCCTGGATTAATAGAGCCTGAAATGTGGAGGTTTTAAGCTTGAAACAGGCTGATGACGCCGCCTGAGAGCGCCGAGCGACGTCTCGCACCGTGAAAAGTCCTTAAAGCGACAGAATCACCTCAAAATCTCTCATCAGCTGTTAAAATTTTCACTGAAAACCAGCTTAATTTTTCGAACCATGTCCACTTCGATGTGTCTCACAGGTTTAGAAAAAATTTTGATCAAACAAAGCGCCAGTCTCTCAGCAACTTCTCAGACAAAGGAATTCCGACGAGGGGCTGGACGACTCCTCCCACAAGGAGTGCTCACAGGCGAATGACGTCACCGACAGGCATGGAAAAACTCACGCATGCGCACGAGGGTGCAAGCATGTCTGACGTAAAAACATATGAATGAAATCCATATAGTTTTTGAAAAAAATAAAAAGGACCTATACTTTACGGACAGCCCTCGTATATATAGTAAATGGCAAATGGACTGCATTTATATTGCGCTTTTCCATCTGTAGTAGATGCTCAAAGTGCTTTACACATCAACGCCTCACATTCACCCCGATGTCAGGCTGCAGCCATGCAAGGCGCCCACTACACACTGGAAGCAACTAGAGGATTAAAGACCTTGCCCAAGGGCCCTTAGTGATTTTCCAGTCAGGGTGGGATTTGAACCGAGGATCCTCTGGTCTCAAGCCCAACACTTTAACCACTAGACCATCACCTCCCCTAAATATAGAATTACAAGAGCACCGGCATCACCACAGTGACAATACTGGTTACATATTAATCCACCGACAAGAAGAGACGGTGTTTTTGAAGGCCGGTGTCCCGTCGAGATGAGGTGCATCGCGCTACTGCACATGTGGAGATGATGTAACTCGCTCGACGTGCAACTGCGCATGCGCATTTGGTTTTTCATTTTTTTCCGTCAAATTTTTTTTTTATTAATTGTACGTATTCAGTCTATTTAAAGCCTAGTAAGTAAAACATTTTCTGTATTTTACATTAGGAGCATAAATGTATGTATATGTATATTTTGCCTGTCGAAATAAGCTAACTCCAGGTTAAAAATACTTATCGTTTTATAGTGAGTAGATTTTATACATTACTACGTTTGGATGAACAATTTATACATTTACTTACCCATCAAAATAAGCAAACTTCGTCAAGTAATTTTTTCAGTGCACACGTGCAGTTACGCGAGGAACCTCATCTCGACAGAACACCGGCATTCAGCCAATTGTAGGTTGCTTTTCATGTTAGTTGGTGCGGGATCTTGTCATGTGTAGCTGTGGAGGTGTCAGATTGCTCCTGCACCACACTTTAGGATGTGCACTAAAATTTTGTAAAAAGAAAAGTCCTTTGGTTTTTTACCTCATTGCATCCGACACTCTGCAAATCCGAATACATGTAGCATATTGACAGTCTCAGGTATGAACATGTGCAGGAGTTTACTTGTGCAAAGAGCTTTTTTTTTAAACTGTGGAAACAGTTAAGTTACTTTGTTAAAAACAATTATTCACAGTACAGATAAAATAAGCTAAAATACCCTTGGCTGTATAAGCATTGTGTTCTTTATAATTGACAGCTGTTTAATTATTAAGATCCCATTGTCTTACTTACAGTTTGTACATATTCAATAAAGCCCCTCTACCAATCAATCAATCATAAACAATATTCAAGTTTTAAGAGTGGAAGTTTTGAAAATCAAATCATATTTGATCACCCTCTATGCATTTGCAGGTATTAATGAGACAACTTTAACTCCATAGGAAGTTAGCTTTGAGTTAGCGGAATTTAGTATGAATGCTAACATCTGCAAAATGTCTTACAAATGAGTCCAGAGGTGTTATCAGGTTAGGAAGTGTTTATTTCTCACTTGCTTTTACATAATACTCTATATGACAAACAGGATAAATTTACACAAAAAATGAAACTGAGTTTTGCAGCTAGTTACCAACCTGTGACGTCACCATGTTAATGGCCGCGAAATGTTTGGCACTATGTAAATAAAATAAATTAAATCAAACTAAATTATTTCCTACCACTTTTTTACTCTTTATTTTACTTTGTCTTTTAGTTGTTTTATTGCCTGTTGTAATTTTATTATTTTTAATTCATTTATTTGCGATTATTTACGATTGGGGGTAACTTGGTGCCTATTTTTTAATTATGTACAGCACTTTGTTCGGCTGCTGTCATTTTAAATGTGCTTTAGAAATAAATAAAGGCTGAGTTGTAAATAGGTTCAGGAGGTGTGAACTTATTTACAACTCAGCCTTTATTACAACTCAGCCTTCTAAAACTTTATTAGGTTCAAAAACAGTGTTTTCAGTTTTAGAAGTGTTTATTTCTCACTAGCTTTTACATAATATATGAAAAACATGTATATAAACACACAAAACGAAGTGATTTTGGAGAGACCAGCCATTGCCATTAGGTTGCAGCTCTACTCTAAACTGGACAGATTGAAACAGAATATGACTTTTTAACCTCTTAAAATACCTCTTAAAATATGTCACAGTTAGCCACCTTTGAACTTGTCCAAGATCTGTGTCCCAAGAATGTTCCCTGTCAATTTGAAGACTCTGACCGTAATACAACCCCTGGCAAAAATTATGGAATCACCAGCCTCGGAGGATGTTCATTCAGTTGTTTAATTTTGTAGAAAAAAAGCAGATCACAGACATGACACAAAACTAAAGTCATTTCAAATGGCAACTTTCTGGCTTTAAGAAACACTATAAGAAATCAGGAAAAAAAACTGTGGCAGTCAGTAACGGCTACTTTTTTAGACCAAGCAGAGGGAAAAAAAATATGGAATCACTCAATTCTGAGGAAAAAATTATGGAATCATGAAAAACAAAAGAACGCTCCAACACATCACTAGTATTTTGTTGCACCACCTCTGGCTTTTATAACAGCTTGCAGTCTCTGAGGCATGGACTTAATGAGTGACAAACAGTACTCTTCATCAATCTGGCTCCAACTTTTTCTGATTGCTGTTGCCAGATCAGCTTTGCAGGTTGGAGCCTTGTCATGGACCATTTTCTTCAACTTCCACCAAAGATTTTCAATTGGATTAAGATCCGGACTATTTGCAGGCCCTATGTGTCTTTTTGCAAGGAATGTTTTCACAGCTTTTGCTCTAAGGTAAGATGCATTATCATGTTGGGATAAGAAAAGTGTCCAAAAATCAAAGTAAACTTATGCATTTATTGATGATGTAATGACAGCCATCTCCCCAGTGCTTTTACCTGACATGCAGCCCCATATCATCAATGACTGTGGAAATTTACATGTTCTCTTCATGCAGTCATCTTTATAAATCTCATTGGAATGGCACCAAACAAAAGTTCCAGCATCATCACCTTGCCCAATGCAGATTCGAGATTCATCACTGAATATGATTTTCATCCAGTCATCCACAGTCCATGATTGCTTTTCCTTAGCCCATTGTAACCTTGTTTTTTTTCTGTTTAGGTGTTAATGATGGCTTTCGTTTAGCTTTTCTGTCTGTAAATCCCATTTCCTTTAGGCGGTTTCTTACAGTTCGGTCACAGACGTTGACTCCAGTTTCCTCCCATTCGTTCCTCATTTGTTTTGTTGTGCATTTTCGATTTTTGAAACATATTGCTTTAAGTTTTCTGTCTTGACGCTTTGATGTCTTCCTTGGTCTACCAGTATGTTTGCCTTTAACAACCTTCCCATGTTGTTTGTATTTGGTCCAGAGTTTAGACACAGCTGACTGTGAACAACCAACATCTTTTGCAACATTGCATGATGATTTACCCTCTTTTAAGAGTTTGATAATCCTTTCTTTTGTTTCAATTGACATCTCTCGTGTTGGAGCCATGATTCATGTCAGTCCACTTGGTGCAACAGCTCTCCAAGGTGTGATCACTCCTTTTTAGATGCAGACTAACGAGCAGATCTGATTTGATGCAGGTGTTAGTTTTGGGGATGAAAATTTACAGGGTGATTTCATAATTTATTCATCAGATTGAGTGAGTCCATATTTTTTTTCCCTCTGCTTGGTCTAAAAAAGTAACCGTTACTGACTGCCACATTTTTTTTTTCTTGATTTCTTGTAGTGTTTCTTAAAGCCAGAAAGTTGCCATTTGAAATTACTTTAGTTTTGTGTCATGTCTGTGATCTGCTTTTTTTCTACAAAATTAAACAACTGAATGAACATCCTCCGAGGCCGGTGATTCCATAATTTTTGCCAGGGGATGTAGAACTGGACTTATGCTGAGCCCAGACGGTCAGATGGACGGACGGACGAAAAGCCTTTGCAATACCCAATGGCCATATTTGATGGCCTTGGGTAAAAGTAAATTAACACTAACTTAGCAAGATAAAAAATACAATAAAACTAAAATAAAATACATATAATGTCTGCACAAACTGCAATAGACAATATAAAGTTATCACAACAATGTAACATACTTTTTCCATAGTGATGTTCAAAACACTTCTGCTGTATTCTGCATGCCTTCAAGAAAATCTTAGATTAACTTCTCATGATGATTTTGTCTAATAGGAGACTGAATTAGACCAAATTTTTTCTTTATGATCTCTCATGGAACAAAAAAACCTATATGGCATGTCCATGGGTTCGTCCATTTGGAGCTAGATCTCAGACAACATTGTGCAGAATTCTTTCATACTTCTTGTGAAGCTCATGGTGCTGCAATGGTGCTCATACGTGCCAAGCGCCATCATCTGACAACCTGGTAGAATTGCACCTGAAACATCATTTGTCATCTCCTGCAGCTTTTAAGAACGTTTGTGGGACTCCTATGGCAGATGTTGAAATGATGAAGGTGTTATTAAGCCGTACATTTAGTAGTTTAGAGGGTGTGTGGGGATGTGAATCAGACCTGAACATATCCTCGGTTCAGTTAATCCCAGAGCCCAGGATCTGAAACAGCATTAATCTGGAAAGGTTGTTTTCAGGAAAATCAAAATGACATGCCCAATATTCCTGTAAATGTTTATTAGTTTCAATGAATGCCATTTTAATGCCCATGCCTTCCTCTGGTTTTTCTCAAAGGTAATTATGTTTCATTTTGAACCCTTCATGATACCAGGTTGGGATTCCCCCATGCTGCCATAATGATTGCGAAAACAAGACCCGACAGGTAGGTAGTACAAAGATTCCTGTGACATGTTAACGATTTAATGATGTTTTCTTTGAAGGGTGGAATATTGCCGTTAATGTCAGTCACTGACAACAGGATGACACAGAGATTTAAAATGACATATTTCAACATGTTTGCATGTCCTATACAAATGCAGGAACACGCACATGCTTTGGCAAACACTTTTGACAAAATATAGGTTTTACTTGACTCATCAGATTTTAGATAGGTACAAATTATTTTGAGTTCTCTCAATTATATTGTGTCCAATCAAAAAGAATATTCAAGATATCTACAAAGATTGATATCTACAAGATATCTATCTATAAAGCAAGAAGCGTCTGTGTGAGTGCAAGTATGTGGCTCGCATATCTCTCTGATTATCTGTCAGATCTGCCTCAGGTTTCCGATATGGCTTACGAATAGCACGAAGATGTGCATCCTTTATTATGAAAATTTGGGGAATTAATTTTCAAAACTTTTATTTTGAAACCTTTACTTTAACATTGTAACATTCGTACTTCCAAGATGGCATGGCTCGCTGATGTTACTGGTAGCAAAGTTAAACAACATCAGATAGTTCATGTTGCTTGCACCATTTCACAATAAAACATTTAATGCCAGCATTCCAGCAAATACTTTTACTGTGAAATGCATGCTGTCAGTGTTCCTTGTGACTGAGTTTAACTTGACAACACTGATGGGACATTAGCTAAAATCTGTTTTTCGATAACACCAACAAATTTCCCACTATTTGTACATTTCATTAAGTACATAAGCTGAATAAAATCTTATATTTGCTGTGAGTTCAAGTTTAAATAAACTGTGCTCAGTGCACGTTTGTTTAATTTTGTCTGATCCTCTTCCAACAGCCTGTTTAATAGGAATCCTTTTATTTACGTAATAAAAACTGATTTTAAAACAATATGAAATGCTGTATTCAAATAATAACATAAGTACACCTTTTTGTGCATCCTGCCTTCAAACACAGCCTCATACGACCGTTCATCAGAAATCTACTTAAACTCAGAATACAAACTTCCTACGGGCACTGCACGAGTGAAAGATAATTCCTGATACATTTAACATAACTTTTGTGTCACGGTGACTTCTTAAAGATGGACAATATTACATTTCTGTCTGATGCCTTGAACCGGCTGTCCTTCATGACGTCATTCCTGTTTTATATGGTGAGCTGGCGGCCTCTCAATCAAATACAAATCAAGACCTATTCAGCTTCACTTCTGAGATCTGACTCAGTCACATGTGTGCAGTATATCTGTAGGGTTTATTTTAGAGTAACATTTATATTGGAACTGATTTCACAGATGTGATTGTTTGTTTTTGCCAACATCTTAGTCCTATATTTCTTCACACACCCCCACCCCCAGCCCAATATTTTTGTTGGCCACCATTTAGATCCGCCTGTGGTAACAACCAGCCTTTACTCAAACAGAAAACACACACACGCATGCAGAGTGGAGCCCTGTGTGTCACGTGGCCAAGGTGCTGTCAGTGTGTAGGTGTGTTTAATGACTGTCAGGGTCACACCTGTGGGGCGGTGCCGGGGCTGGGTGTCAGTCCCTCACTCCAGGTGCCGCCGGCTGTGGATCAGCATGCTGTTAACCGACCATGGCCCGTTTGTGGGTCTGCGGCACTGACCGGACGAGCGGATTACGCAGAGTACTAATGTGCACCAAAGCTCCAAACAAAGTGTTTGAGCACACAGAAGGATTTAAAGGCTTTTACGCGCAAACTCCGGGGGAGTTGAGCAGAACTTTGTAAAGCCTCTTTGTCTTCTCTGGGGCCATGGCTCTGTCCCAGCTCCAGTGCCTGGATGAGAACCACGTGAACCCGCGCACTAACGAGTCCAAACCGGACTTCTTCTACAGCGAGGACCAGCGGCTGGCTCTGGAGACTCTCCTCCGAGATGGACGCGAGGCGTTCGCCAAGTTCCTGGACGCTCGCGAGTTGCGGGCCTTTCTGTCGGACCCGGAGCTGGACGCGCTCACGGGGGCGGTCGAACCCTACGACCCGGGCGCGGAGCGCTTCCCGTCGGACACCGAGGACGCAGAGTCCCAGACGTCTTTGCACTACTGGCCGGACATGTCTGACACGTCCATACCGCAGATGGACCTGGGCTGGCCCGACAGCGACTCGTACCGTGGTGTGACGCGCACGACCGTGCACACGCAGCCATCACTGGACGGACGGGGCCACATAAAGGAGATCGTCAGGAAAATGATTGCGCAGGCGCAAAAGGTACGCAAGAGGCCCACCGGCTTTGGATTCCATAAACTTGTAGAGATTTGGTATTAGACAGGCACTCAGAGCTCAGACCTCAGCCAAGAACGAGATAAAAGCCATCCTTTGTCCCCATGTGATCTTTGTGATGTCATAAGATAAGAATCTTAAAGAATGAACCAAGGCAAAAAAGTTTGTCTCCGGTTACACCTTAAAAAAATAGGTTGGGCAGGTTGGGATTTTTGTTATTTTGGATTTTTTATTTTTTTTTGTATGTCCTATGACAACTCCAACCCAGTCGGCATGTTGTGATTCAGCTGCACAAAATAGAAATCTATTGGTTCATCATATTGTCATGGAGAGTACAACATTTTCGTCATGGGAGCACGAATTTATTCCATTTCATTGATGGGTGCACGTAATTAAAAGTGCATTGGGGGGGGGGGGGAGTAGGGTTAGGTTAGGGTTGGGGGGAGGAGTAGGGTTAGTAATAAAAACCTGTCACAAAAATTTGAATCATTTTGTGACTGGAAGATGGAAAAAACAAAAACTTGAGACTGGGCTGGACAACTCACACAGCTGGTTTTACTCCAAAATCCACCTGTTCTACATCCTTCATATCCAATGACACCGATCGCGCATATTCCCCTGCGTTGTAACTGGGTACAGCTTTGGATCAAATGATGGGTGGTGCTCTTCAAACACTTGTTTCATCAAGTCCGGGAAAGGCCGCGCCATCGTTACTTAGGGTACATGATTGCGTTTTCACACAATAATCTCAGTTATTTTCCACACACCTTGTGTAGAAAGATACTCAGTCACGAGCTGATGCCATCTTTCTTTCAAGACCAAACTAACAGAAGCATGTGAAATTGCTGTGTTGGTCTGTATACAATAGGCCTTGAGACCTGTTGCTGCCGGCGCTTATCTCTGGATTCTGTAGTGTTAAGTAGGTGATAGTCTACGACTCCCCCTGCACAAGACACCACTTGATTTGCCCAGCCAATGTCGGTGCCATTTACAGCTGGGTGGACTGAGATAATGTATATGAAGTGTCTTGTCCAAGGACATAGACAGGTGACATAAGCATGATTCGATCCCAGGTCTAGATATGGGTAGGCACGCAAAAATACGCATTTCAATTGGCTATTAAGGTTGCTGGAAAAAAAAACCCAAAATCAAACAAAATAGTGTTGGTTGGATACCCAGAAACAAACACTTGTATTTATCTTTTTATTCCGAAATAGAAATTAATATGTTCTATAGCAGAAGCAGATCCCCCCCAAAAATAAAGTTTTTTTTTTTTTTTTTTTAACTTACTGAGAATTTTCCCACAATTAAATAAAATACAGTCCACAAATGCACAGTCGCATTGCCCAACTACAAAGGCATACCTCCACTTTACTAATATTATCCACCAATTGACAAACAAAATGAATCAGAATTTCATCAGATCTTTATGATGTCATGAAGGTAGGACTCTTAAAGAATTAGATCAAAGAAACATTTTAAGTTATCACGCTGATTTTGATCAGCATTAATTTCCTGAACTCTCACATGAATCATTAATCATTTCCACACAAACAGTTGTCGATCCATCTTTCAACTTTTGAGTTATAGTGTTCATTAAAAGGAGCAGTAACGTCCAACCTCCACTGCCAGGCACTTGGTTAATGCTGACCAAATATTGTTGCAGCCACCCTCCGACAGCCATACATAGTCTGGCTCTTCTTCCCACCTGTTCAATGTTTGTGATGTCATAAAGTCAAATAAGGCAATGTCAAAGAAAGTGGTGGATCAAAACTTTAAAAAAACAAATTACTACTAAGATTTAAGCAACATGTCAATGACCCAAGAACCATCTTTGTCAAAAATGTCGCCACCATGAGGTTACATAGTGAATTATCACATAAAAGTGTCAAATTGTGTGTAGTTTCAGCTTGTCAAAGAAGAGTCGTTGCTTTAATGGGTCAGTTTAAAATGTGTCTGTTTTTTGGATTGTTGGGTTTAATTTGAAGATTACACTTGTATTCTAGGGACTTGTCAGTCCTGTTTTTAATTGCTTTCTGGGATTTGACTAAGTAGTTGAATGATCTATCTTAAATATGCAGTCTTTTAAAAGTTCAGTAATTAAACTGCAGTAATCTACGTTGAAATACTTGTTCTAAAAGCTGGCACCTGTAGTTTTCGTGTTGTCTCCTGTGGAGGCCTTTTATTGTGCAGCTCTTGCTTCAGGAATGTAAATTTTCTGTCACTTTAGAACTCCAGCGAGCTTGTTAAAACAGTGAAACTGGTTCCTGGGTTTTGTATTTTGTTAGTCTTGTGCTGTTGTTTCATCTTATTTAATGTTGACTGAATACAAGAAACTGCCGCTGTGAGTCAGGATCAGGTCAAAGTGCAACCTGCAGGTTCTTTGATCAAGAAGTAGTCAAAGTGCAGCTTGATTAAACTGCTTTATCAGTGACTGAAGAAACTCCATGCAGGATGAGCACATCAAGATTTGAACATCTAAATCTGTCTGTTCATGCCACTGATCCCCACCACCCCCTCAGTATGTGTTGACTGATTTAAACCTCCTATGGGCTTTTTATAAGGAAGCTATGAGGGAATCCAAATAATAATGGGTCTAAAATAAGCATACACTTCTGCATGAAATGTGTTTAACTTCTGTCATATGTGCGACAATCCAGTCAAAGAAGTTGGATCTTATTTGATTTGGCAGTTTGAAGTAACTGCATGTGCATTTGTGTTATATTTGCAATCTGTGTGTATGCATGCATGCACTCCATGTGTGCATACATATGTGCAATAATTCCTCAAATCACAGATTATGGATTAAAGTGATTTATTAAAGAAAAAATGACATATAAACCCTAGTGCTCCACATTAAACAGTCCAAGGTCTGCAGGAACTGCACATAACACATGTACCTGCAATTAATTGGTACTTGAAACACATTATCTTCTTAGCCATGAATAAAATAAAACAAGAGGTGCAATGAATAAAAGTTTCATGCAGTTTTATCCTCATCTTCTTAAAGAGATGTGGCTCAACAGACAGTCAAGTAGAAGAAATGTCTGAGATGATAGATATTTATTTTTTTTACATGGAGTGTAGTTTCGCTGCCCTATTAAGTGTCATCTGCATAAAAAACATGTCACAAACATTATTAACACAAACAGAAAATAACAGATGTCCAAGTATTACACCTTGTGGTACACCACCAAAGACATGCCTGAACACACTGAACTCTTCTTTGGACAAAAATACAGAGTGAAGGCATCACTCTAGGGCAGAGAAATAAAATTGCTGTTGCCATTTTTGTCTGTATTTTACAGAGACTAAATGAGTCGCCAAACTAAGATTAATGAATAATGGAAACATTTGTTATCTACAACCTTTAACCATCTGTGTGTGAAAATGTCTTTTCCATGTTATGTTTTTGTTTGCCTCCAGGTGATAGCAGTGGTTATGGACATGTTCACCGATGTTGACATCTTCAGGGATTTGATAGATGCTGGTTTTAAAAGAAAGGTTTCTGTCTACATCCTGCTGGAGCGTGTAGCACTACCTCATTTCCTGTCTATGTGTCAGAGGGCCAACATGCATGCCGGACACCTCAAGGTGAGACTGCATAGCTTCACTCTGTGACAATATGGTTTTAATTGGTTTAAAACCAATGTCAGCCTGGGTTTGAGTGGGTTTAAGATGTTTGACAAAAGATACTTTATAATGAAATACTCCTCTTTATCATTGTTGAAACAGGTTTTGATTAGTTTTAA
Source organism: Thalassophryne amazonica (assembly GCF_902500255.1). Taxonomy (NCBI): domain Eukaryota; kingdom Metazoa; phylum Chordata; class Actinopteri; order Batrachoidiformes; family Batrachoididae; genus Thalassophryne; species Thalassophryne amazonica. The sequence continues at coordinate 71,375,923 of NC_047118.1, forward strand.
AATCAGCTGAACTACTTAAATTTTAGACTATTGTTTGGAGAATTTTAGAAAATATATATCTCTGAGTGTTCTGAGGAACTGTGATGATCACTTTAGAAACGTTATAATGAATTTATAATCATAAAATTTATCAATAAGACATCTAAATATTAAGTGCAGGCTTGATTTCAAGTGAAAAATATGATTAATTGAAAGGTTTGGGGCTCGATGTCCAGTTCCTCTGGTCATCGTGTCTAAGCAAGACATTCTCCAAACATAGTTTTGGGATTGCATGTTGGTTTAGACACAAACATCGATTGATCAATTCTTGGATAGATATTTGTATAGATAGATAGATAGATAGATGGGTATTTGTATTGATCAGTAGATCATTTGGCAATGCAATACACACACACAGACAGACAGATATATAAACTCAGAACATCCCTTTGGTTTTTCTGTTTTTTCACTCGGGGTGACCACGGCAAATCTAAGATGGATTTGCATGTTGATTTGGCACATGTTTTATGCCAGATACCTGATGTAACGCCACATTACATGAAGAATAGGCAGGAGTTGTCTTGAACATGGGAAGCGTCCGCTCTGGGGAGGAAGAAATAAAGGATAAAAAAACGGGCTGGATGGATGCTCACCAAACTTGGTGAGAATGTTACTCCGGCAGATATCTTTTACCTTTTGGAGAGGGTCAAACAGAGATCAAGGTCAACAAAAGTCAAAACAAACTTTGCTTCATTTTTGGCTAGAAATATTACCTTTTTCATATATTATGTAAGAGCTATAGTGAGAAATAAACACTTCTAAAACTGAAAACACCACTGGAAGGATTTACGAAACATTTTGTGGACGTTAGTGTGGTGAAGTCACGTCTTGGTTTTGCTAGATGCTAACTTTGCTTCCTTTTTGGCTATAAATAACACCTTTTTCATGTATTATATAAAATCTAGTGAGAAATAAACTAAATTGAATGTGCTGTTTTTGGAGCTTAATAACACCTCTGAAATAATTTACAAGATGATTCACGGACGTTAGCGTGCATGCTAATTTCCGCTAACTCAAAACTCCTATGGAGTTAAATTTGTCTCACAGAGGGTGATTAAATATTCTTTGATTTGCACAACTTTACTCTTGTCAAAAGCTCATACATGTGCACATGCAAGGCCTCCTGCAGATTCCATTAAAATGTAAATATTGTTTTTGATTGATAGAGGGCCTTTATTGAACATATACAAATTGTACTTAAGACAATAGGAACTTAATAATTAAACAACTGCAAATGATAAAGAAAACAATGCTCATATAGCCAAGGGTATTTTAGCATTGCATTATATTTAAATTCGACTTTGACTACAATCACATAATGTGTGCTGATAACCAGTCCAACTGCAAGCACATGTTGCCAACAGCCAGTGAAAACAAGTAGGTGGGACACAGGAAATAACATCAGAAGGTGACAGGATGTAGCCAGCGGGAATATCAAAATGACGGCAAACAGTGAAGGAGGGAGAGGAATCAATGAAGCGAAACTGGATTATATAATGAAAGATTGATAGAAACTCTCACGAAAACTCAAACGAAAACTCTCGTTCTCGCGTTTGATGCGTTCAGTTGGCGTCAGTTGGTTTGACAAATCATATAGATGGAGTTCCATCATCAGTCATAAAAATATTTGCTGAAACCAGTTGGTTAGTGTGTAATCCAAGTCTTCTCAAAACTGTAACACCTGTGAAAGTTTGTTTTTGTGTAGGCTCTCAGGGTTCTTACACAGACAGAAAAGGATGTGCTCGCTAAAGGACTGAATTTCTCTGTGACCCCTAAACATATACCGTCTCAGCTGTGAGGCAGAGACTGCTGGAGGATGTCTCTCTACTTGAAAGGACCAAACTCACACCACACCGCATCTGCCAACTCTTGGAGATCTGTCTTAACACCACGTATTTCCTGTTTAGGGGGAATTACTACAGGCAGATTCATGGTTGTGCGATGGGGTCTCCGGTATCCCCCATTGTGGCCAATCTGTACATGGAGCGAGTGGAGAAGACAGCCTTGACGTCTTTCACGGGCATCTCTCCCAGTCATTGGTTCAGATATGTTGATGACACATGGGTTAAAATCAAGCAACAGGAAGTTGAGGACTTTACAGAACACATCAACTCGGTGGACGCCAATATCAAGTTCACACGTGAGGATGCCAGAAACAACCATTTAGCCTTCTTGGACTGTGATGTTACAATTGGAGAGAACAGGCAGCTCCAAACAGGGGTTTACAGAAAACCAACTCACACTGAACAATATCTGCTCTTTGGCTCAAACCACCCCCTTGAACACAAGCTCAGGGTGATCAGGACACCAACACAGAGCCCTACAGGTGCCCACAACTGCAGAGGGAAGGGCTAAAGAACAACAACGTGTCCGGAAAGCCCTCACCGTATGTGGGTACCCACGATCGTCCCTGGACAAAGTGCAGAAGTCCCAGAGAACAAAGAGACCAGATAGACAGGAGACAGAGACAAGAAGAAGAGGAGTGTCTCTCCCTTATTTAGCAAGAGTAGGGGAAAAACTACAGAGGATCTTCAGACAGGACAAAATCCCAGTGTACTTTAAACCGGTTAACACCTTGGGACAGAAATTAGTTCACCCTAAGGACAGGATCCCTAGTTACAAACAAAGCAATGTAGTGTATTCTATCAGATGTCAGGAAAACTGTAACAAACACTACATAGGTGAGACGAAGCAACCTTTACACAAAAGGCTATACCAGCACCGCAGAGAGGGCACCAGTGGACCCCAGTCTGCAGTTCATCTCCACCTTAAAGACACTAACCACACGTTTGAGGACAAGGAAGTTAAAATATTAGCCAGAGAGAAGAAATGGTTTGAGAGAGGGGTCAAGGAGGCATTCTTTGTGAAAAGTTTGAAACCCAGCCTTAACTGGGGAGGGGGTCTGAGACATGCTTTATCCCCTGTTTACAATGGGGTACTCAGGTCAAAGCAGTTTCAGTCTTTTGTTCATGGTAATGAGTCATTTACGTCATCAGCAGAGTCGTCAAGGGAGCCATTATGAGAGGGTCCGTCCCATCATTAGGAGGGACAGCTGCCCTGTCATTAGAAGGGTGCTAACTAGAGCACAATAGGTGCTAATTAGAGCTATTGTTTAGTCACTAGCCTATAGCAGTCTGCCTCTCGGTAGGAGGGGTCTGGTTAGGTTTAAAACTCCAGCTTTTGTGACTTCTTGATTATTCTTCTCTACAAGAGTCAAGACAGAAGTCAGACCACCAGAGCAAGAATTTTAGCTGAGGAAGCTTCTGTGATTTGAAGCGAAACGTCCTCGCGTCAAGCAACCCAGTCCAGTAGAAGATTCAAGCTTCTCTACCTGTGAAAGTTGTGTAGTGTGTCTCCAGCTTAAGAGGATAATATGAGCTCCAGACTGCCAAATAATTTATCTATTTATCCTTCACATGGCTCAATCTATTTGAGACTAAATAAAAGGATATATGTGTAAATATTAAGGATGTAACGATACATGTATTTGTATCGAACCGTTTCGGTACGGGACGTTCGGTTCGGTACAGTGCTGTGCATGGGTGAGTTTGCGTGTGTTTGGGTGTGTTTACATTCAGTGTTGCCAACTTGGCGACTTTCCAAACCCTCTTGACGACTTATTTTCTCAAAAAGCGCCTAGCGATAAATCTAGCTACTTTTCCTGTCATTTCCTGACTTTTCTGATGTTTGGCGACTGAAAGTGAATGTCTCTCTTGCCACCGAGCAGCATCGGGTCCCCCTCTCCTCCGCTGCAGCAGCCTGTAAAGTGCTGAGTGGATGGACATCTACAATCTCCTCACTCGGACTCGCAAAGCCTACTGACCCCGTTTGCTGCGCTGTGATTAACCTCAAACCCTAGAGTCCCCAAATTTGGGGATCTGCCCTGTTTTGGAACATTTGAACACTAATAACTAACCAATGCTGACACCAACGTACACTTATTATACATCAAAATGTCAAGCGAAGTCTCCTCTACAAACGTATCCACTTCAGTCAGATATCAACTAACCACAGCTGAAACGCCAAGCAAATAAAGACATACATCGGAATTCATTTTTTGTGAAAAAAACTCATTTACTCCTACCAAGTATTATGTACTTTCAGTTTTTTTGCATCCACAACATCCCCTAAGACCTGTCTTTTAGCTGATCCAGATTTTGCATTTTTGACCTCGTACAAGCTGAGAAATAAATCATAATGTATGGGTATGTGATTTTGGTGAAATAGGCTCGAGGGCTTAAGGGGTTAAATAGTCCCCAGACTTTGAGAAGCCCCGCCTTGAGAAGTGATTTTTTAATAAGTGATGGCCAATTTTAATGGCAAAATAAATAAACAAATGCCTCTCCCACAATGTTTTTGTTTTCAAAACTTTATTTAAAAAAGATATATTAACAAACATTAAAGGAACAGTTAATAGAAATATACAGAAGATAAAATAAATCGTGCAAAATTAAATGGATTCTTTAAGATTAATTCTCTTTATAAAATTACTTATAGAGTGTGACACTTTTGGACAAATTATTTTTTCTAGCAAAAAATATGAAGGTTGAGTAAAACTGAACAGGGCTTCATGCTGGAACTGTTGTGCTGCACTTTACTTGTGGAAAGGTTTTGTTCAAAGCTGTTTACTAGGAATGTATTTTTTTTATAATATTTCATACATTTGTTGTTTATTTGAGAACATTTTATTTAACTTATTACTAGGCAGCACTTTGCAGTTATTTTATTTTCCTGTTTGTATAATGTTACAATAAATTGTTCGTTTAAACAACAAGCAAATTTAGTTTTTGCATTTTGTTCCCATACTGTGCTGAAAAATGAACCGAACCGTGACCTCAAAACCGAGATACGTACTGAACCGTGATTTTTGTGTATCGTTACACCCCTAGTAAATACTAACGTTTAAAAGTACCAACAAATGCATAAATACATGCATTCAAGTATAAGTGTTTAAATGCATGTATTAAAGTATAAATAAATATATAAATAAAAGATGAAAAAAAACTGAATTCATGTTTGTTGCTCCATAATCTTGCTATGTGTCACAAAAACAGAAAAGTAGAGGTTTTTAATCTAAATTAGACTTATAGCAGGAGACTTTTTAGATGTTCAGTGATAAAAGTGTGTTTTGTTGAGGATAGCTGAAATAAAATCTCAAATATATATATAAAAAAGGTGTACACTTCTTTAAGAATCCCAGTGTTAGTTTGTAACTTTCTGCCGGCGTTCCCACGATTATTTATAAAGTGGAATTCACTGCTGCTGCAGTTATTTGACAGGCGGAAGTGAGCTGCTTAACATGCAAAGAGGATGATTCAGGTTTCAGGATACATTATAGACTCAACAGGTTTGCACATATTGTGTGTACGCATGCAGATACACAAGTATATTTGAAGTATTCCAAGTATTTAGATGATAATTGCACTGGGAGTGGCACACTAACCACCTCACTTTCTCTCTCACCCTCTGGCCAGTTTTGCCTCAGAGCAGAAAAAAGACATTAACACCATCTGACACACTTTCATCTCCATCTGGATCTGGATTATAAGAAATAAAAAAACACAGAAATGGTCACAGTCTCATGTGAAGACATGCATTTAATCAGCATAAATGCATGTATAATGTGGCATGCAGCGCCTCCACAGCTGAATAATTCAGCTGATTCTCATTTATTTCGCTTTCTTATAAAATATCTGGTAGCTTGATTATTTTAAGGTACACCTGTAATCTTTATGCGTTTCTGTGCATGTGTGACGATATATGGAGACTGGAAGAGGATTTCAGTTCACTTTCAGCAGAGATGTGCCACTCAGGTGTGAAATGCCTGAGAAACGTTGCAGAAATAGAAGCAAATCAGTGTTTTACCGTAAAGTGTCGCGCTGCTGTTTGCTGTCAGTGTGGCTGTCATTACGCGAAACCACTGGCAGCTGTTGGTGTTTTCGTGTTCCAGGAAGTAGTATTTTAATTGACAGACAAATCCACCAAAACCACCACAATGTCTCCAGCTGATACCCGGACAAAGCAGGCACAGTTTGCATGAAAGAGATAAAGAGATAGAGCGTGTTGTCATCTGTCAAGGAGAACAGGAATGTACTGATTCACCTAAAGCTAATGATGCGTATTAAAAGGTACAATTGAATGAAAAGTAACAAAAGATGTAGTCATCAAACCTGCTCGTGAAGGAGGAAGCTACAAGTCTGCTTTTTTAATGAGATCATTAATGATATTTTTATGAAGGGTGGAAGATAAGTGGTTAGTGTGCTTGTTTCCAAAGCATAAGGTTCCCAGTTTAAGGCCACCACTCTCCATGTAATGTGGAGGTGGGTCAGGAAGGACACCCGGCATAAACCTTGTTCAAAATCAACAGGGAGAAGCCACAGGGACTTAGACATAGTTTCAGTTTATTTCATTCATTGTCTATACTTACTTATGCCAATTAAGGGTCATGGGGAGCTGGAGCCTATCCTAATGGATAATGGATGAGAGGCAGGGTACATCCTGGACAGGACACTATTCTATGGCAGGGCTACAGTTTATTTATGAGCCACAAATTGGCATTAAACAATCGTGTGCTGTTAGAATGATGGCGGTACATAAAAATGAAAGACATCAGAAGGCTGATGTATTCCCTGCACACTCTACACACAATGATATATATGTATAAGTAAAGATACATAGGGCTGTAATGGTGTTTTTGACTAGGTGACTTCATCATAGGACTTCTGTGTCACTTGATATGACATCACTCATACAAGTCAATCACAAATATTTTGCTAATCAATATACGCTTTGGATCATCCGTCTAGGGTACAACGGGGTGGGGGGGTGGAAGCTGATTCATTGTAATGAAAGGCAACTGGTGTCCTCAGTACACACAGTAGAAACAGTGTGCACCACACACGGCACACTAGTTGTCTTTTGAACAGGTGTCCAGAAGGCTGACGCACACTCTGCACACTCGACACATCATCATATAAATGTACAAGAAAATATATGTGTTGAGATATACAAAAGGGAGTTTTACCATGCTTTCCTTTATTTTAACCTGTGGCCAAAATACTCCAAAATATAACCCCTCTAGATATCTATCCAACTAATATCCCCATCAACTTTGATCCAGTTAGGCTTCTTGGTTGCTGAGATATAGAAAAAGAGTTGGGGAGCCAAATTGGCCTTGACATGACCTTTCACCTTTCACCATAGTACTCCAAAATCTAATAATCTCTAGAGCTTTATAAGTAATATTCCAACCAAGTTTGAATTAAATCAATCCAGCCATTTTGCATTATCTTCCATCTTCTATCCATATATATGGAAATGATATATGGAGAGTAACAAACACAGAGGAGACACCACAATAAAAGAAGGAAGAATGAGTTACCTTTAAAAGAAACTTCAGAGTGATAACACAATATAAATGCCATAACATGATATGCTGGCGATAACACTTTAGAATAAAACACCAGAAACTTGAGTTCTGAAAACATTCTGTGTGGTGTTTTATGGGACTGAAACTTGTTCTTTCTAATCAGTGCCACTGAAGCATGTAGCTCCTTTGTCTTGGTGGCTTCCCTCACTTGTCTCACTCATGTACAGTCAGTTTGTGCTTGTTTTAGTTTCAGTCTTAGTCATTGATTTTTACTGAACTATAAGTGATGTGTAACACAAGAATTTGATTGTCAACTTTACACATGCCGACTTTTGAATGAACTATTGAGGGAATAACACAAACCTTGATAAGAATCATGCATTCTGAATGTCTAGTTACTTTTGTTCCCTGACAAAAAAAAAAAAACACAACCAGACAAAAAATGAGTGGACATTCCTGCAACCTTCAGCTGACTGACATACACTTAGCCTCAAAATGTATTATATGCTTTAAACTCGAATAGGTAAAAAAAAAAATCAAATTTTGTCCAACTGTACACCACCATACTACCCCCCCCCCCCCCCCCAAAAAAAAAAATAATAATTACTTGTGCTGACCTCCAGTTTCTGATTTGAGTTTAACTGACACAATTTTATTATTGGGGTTATTACACAACATCTCCAGAGGACTATGAGCAGGATCAAAGCACCATGACTGACAGGAGAAAGAAGAAATATTTGTGAATGTTTGAATATTTCTTGTAAGATGTAAGTGATAGAACAGAGAGTGGACGGACAGGAATGGGTGGAGCAGATGACTTGAGTGGAAGACAGCTTTATATTCAGTCATCATGTCAGAAATGTAACAACTTCAGGACAGTCCAACTACAAGGAGTGAACACATTTCCACAATAGGCACCATCATCCAGTAGCAGCTCTTTTTTTTAGCCAGCAGCCTGCTTTAAATGGACGAGTCCACGCAGGATCTAGTTCACACACAGCTTTAATCTAGAATAGAATAGAATAGTCTTTATTGTCATTGTACGAGGGGGTACAACAAAATTGGGGTTGCTCCCACAGAGATACTGTATACCACAAAAAAAGAAAAACAAGGCATCTTATAAACCACAAAAAATTGTTTAAATATGTGTGTATATATATATATATATATATATATATATATATATATATATATGAATAAAGTACAGTTTAAAAAGTGGCTGTAAACATTTAATGCCAGTGATTGTGAAACACTGGGAGGCACAGTTAGGGAGGTGATTGAACACCGGCGGTGTATATAGGCCGGTGATTGTGGACACTGGGGTGCAGAAGCCAGTGCTCTTAAGGTGCTAAAGGCAGGAGGAGGCTTGTTGGCTGGGGGGAGGTATGGGAGTAGGTCTGTGGGTGAGTGTATATGAGTGTATCCATGGGTGTTTGCAGTATGTATGGCCCAGGAGATTGAAGCTGTTTGCCAGCCTGCTGGTGTGGGATTTTGTTGACCTGTAGCATCTTCCAGAGGGCAACAGGTCAAAGGGGATGGGCAGGGTGTGTGGGGTCTCCTGTGATGAAAGCACTAATTCTTAGGACTTGTGCTTAATCAAAAATTTTAACTAAGGGTCAAGTGAGTCGCAGACTTTACTGACTGCCCCCCCCCCACACACACACACAACGGGCCCAGGAATCATCAAATAGATCTGACCAAAAAAAACCCTTGAGTTCAACCCAAAATAACTTCATAGAAGCCCTTCAGGTTTGTTTCACTGCTTACAGTTTGACTGCTGTGCTGTATGTATAATTTTGACCATAAATAAATCGGTATACGTGCACCAAATTCTTTCAAAGAAGTAAAAGAACCATAAAGGAAATACCTGGAAGCCAGATAATGGCAAGATATTATTGTACACCGTGTATTTATGTAAATGTCTAACCACCACTGTGGGTAACCAGTAAGTACGGTTATGTGAAAGGTGTAGAATTGCCGCAGTTACACAACATCACAACGCTAATAATAACAGGCACACATGCTTCTTCAGGGCACTGTGTTGTGGCCAGAAAAAACACTTTTTTTTCCCTTTTTTTTTTTTTTTAAACTGGCTCACAGGTAATCTTTTGGTGTTCCCTGCTGTCGACATCTCTCATTTTTGCAGCCATATCTGAACTTTAATACTCAAAAGTATTTTAACTTCATTTTTAAAATGAAACACGCTTTCTGGTAAAGTTTTGTCTTTTATTATGTATCTATTGTATTTGGGCTGTTTTACAATCAGGGTACATAAGTGGATTTTAAAAATACATTTTGGTTTAATGGCAAGGTGGAAATGACCAACAAAGTTTAGTTTGCCATACATGGATACCTACTACTAGTCTATCAGCAACAGTGGTCATGTGGTTTGATATCCCCATTTGTTTACCAGCAGAACTCTAATTATACCAGTTTTTACCAAAATATGTCATTTCCATGATGTCTAATTTTGATGGGCTGCCACAACTATCAGTTATTTAGTAGGTAACCACTTAATGGACTGATTTCCTTATTGAAACCTACTGTATAACAATCTAACTCCCAGGATCATTGTCAAGTGGGGAAACAACTTGAAACAGGCATCCAAAAATAAAATGTCTTGTCTGTCAAAAATGTCTTCTCCAGAAATAAGGTGCATTTCAAACTCAAGCATTAGTGTTATGTGAAAATTATTTTTTTGTTTGAAAGAAGTAATCACTATTTGTGATGCCACAAAAGTATGTGTACCGAATTTGCTCAAATGTCTTCAATATTGGGGTGTAACTCTCCGTTTATCAAAAACTGTCCTCTCCAGAAATGCTTATAGTCCATCACTGTTTGAGAATGCAGAAACACAATAGCAGTTGTATACTCTAATACATACTTACCATCAACTGTTTTTAGTAGATAGTATATATGGGTAGATTGCATTAGTTTGTATAATTTATACAACAATTAATGATCTTAGTAAAACAAAAAAAATCTTCTTTGGATAGTATAGCAAATCATATCTGTCAGCTCATACATGCAAACAACTGACAGGTCTGAAACTTTGGGCATTTAAGTACCCCAGTCAGCAACCACTTTGATTTTTTGTTTTTGTCGTAGAAAGAGTTTCATCTTTCAAAGATTTGAAAACCATATTGAACACCCTGCCTAAACAGGAATGTGGGGCCAGGGGGGCATCGATATATTCACGTCAGGTCATTAAGGTAAAAATATTCAAGCTTATCATCTGGTAATTATGTCCGATAACCTAATGTGGGAACATGTTCAGTTACATCAGATTTTAGAGAGTGATGTGTTTGATGGACAACTAAAAAATGGTTTGTCTTGTAGTACCATTAGTACCATATCTTACTGCTGTGACAAGTCATCAGCCAACAGCAATTTCATTAATGCTTAAATCATTGCAGACAATGTTACATGAGGATATTTTGTTGCATCTTGGGTTTTTACGTCATGCTTGGCTGGACAAAACAACACATTTAATGACATTTAGAATTGGACCAAATAAACAAAACATCATGATAATTACTAATCATTAAAGTGCTCTCCAGTTCTAAAATATTCCACAGGCTGTGATTTTTCTGTAAATGACAATGGTTTTGCAGGATGACTGACATCCAGCATGAACTAAATACCTCCTGGAATAGTCACTTAATGTTTCCATGCTTTATAGCTTTATAGCTTTTTACAGGTTTACGAGAAGACTGTAGTCTAGTTCCTGCTCGTGTCTAGATTTGGACAAAAGAAAGATGCATTCCTCAAACACATTGTGAAGCAGCTTTTTAAAGCACAACATCCTTCTCGGCTTGTCACCACGTGTTTGGTTGGGGAAAAAACAAAATGCAGGATTCAGAGGACTCGGCTGCTGATTATGGATGCAGTTTTTAAGGTTTTGTAGAGTACATATAGGGGTCGGAGCTCTTATGACAACAAAGAGAAGAAATAAATATTATTTGTGAATAACAGCCCTGATGATGTGTTCAGCTCCACCGTCCATGTGAACACACTGATCAAAAATGTTATATTCTTTTATGACAACAGTAAAGTGCTATACTGTGCCTCACATTTACTACAGATAAGACTACATAAATGTTAGCACAGTCACTCATTCATTATACTGCTTATAATACTGAGCAGAGTTGGAATGATTGTACAGCATACATCATTAAGTACTTAAAAAAAAAACAAGAATTGGGTGCACAAGTTTGAATTTGTTTTGGATCTTTTCTACTCCAGACAGGATCAAAATTATACATACAGGCTCAAATATATACATACACTCCCATTAATATTTGGTTAAATGTCCCTTAGCGAGCTGCATCTTAACCAGATGCTGGATATTTGACCACTCTTCATCTTGGAATTGATAAAGTTAATTTAAATTGTTTGGTTTCCTGGTAAGGATCTGGGTTTTAAATGTTGTCCTCAAATTTTCAATAGGGTTGAGGTCAGGGTTTTGGGAAGGCCATTCCGGAAACTGGAATGGTTGCCTGCTTTAATTAAACCACAACCAACTTTGATGTGTGTTTGGGGTCCTGTTGGATCACCCAATTGTGGTCAAGTTTCAACCATCCAGCTGTTGATTTGAGGTGTTGTTGAAGAATTTAGACATAGTCCTTCATTATCTAATTTCAATTTCAAATAAATTTTCAATTTATTTTCCTTTATATAGCGCTAAATCACAACAGAGTTGCCTCAAGGCGCTTCGCACAGGTAAGGTCTAACCTTACCAACCCCCAGAGCAACAGTGGTAAGGAAAAACTCCCTCTGAGGAAGAAACCTCAAGCAGACCAGACTCAAAGGGGTGACCCTCTGCTTGGGCCATGCTACAGACATAAATTACAGATATAGTTCACAGAACAATTCACGGACAAATATACAAGAATTGCTGTTGGTGCACAGGACAGGAGGGTCGCCAACAGAAACACAACTCCCATCTCTGGATGGAGCTGCACCTTAAACAGAGAAAAAACAGAGTCAGGCATCAGAAAGACAAAAAATACTGTATAATTTACCAGCATTAATCAACAAGGAAAACAGAAGAAATACTAAGGTGATCGCCGGCCGCTAGCCCTAAGTTTCACTAAAAGGCCCAGAATTTAGGTGAAGTTGAGGCCGCAGCACGCTCCAATTACTAATAACATGAGTAAAAAGCGTAAAACAAAACTGTACCAGTATGCTAGCCATATGAAAGGGAAAATAAGTGCATCTTAAGTCTGGACATGAAAGTCTCCACAGAATCTGACTGTTTTATTGATGCAGGGAAACCATTCCACAGAACAGGGGCACGATAAGAGAAAGCTCTGTGACCCGCAGACTTCTTATTCACCCTAGGGACACAAAGTAGTCCTGCACCCTGAGAACGTAAAGCCCGGGCCGGTACGTAAGGTTTAATTAGGTCAGCTAGGTAGGGAAGTGCCAGTCCATGAATAATTTTATAGGTTAGTAGCAGAACCATAAAATCTGATCTCACTGGGACAGGAAGCCAGTGAAGAGACGCCAAAATGGATGCAATGTGGTCGAACTTTTTGCTTCATGTCAAAAGTGTGGCTGCAGCATTTTGAACCAATTGGAGACCCCTAATGCTAGACCGCGGTAAACCAGAAAATAGAACATTGCAGTAGTCCAATCTGGAAGAGATGAACACATGGATCAGGGTCTCAGCATCAGCCTTAGACAGGATGGGAAGAATCTTCGCTATATTTCGCAGGTGGAAGAAAGCAGTCCTAGTGATATTTCTAATATGGAGGCCAAAGGACAACGAAGGATCAAAAATTACCCCAAGGTTCCTCACTTTATCAGTGTGACACACAAGCCTAGGCTGAGTGTTAACTGGTCAAATTGATGCCGATGTCTCACTGGACCAAGAGCCATCATTTCAGTCTTTTCAGAGTTTAAAAGTAGGAAGTTTCTAGACATCCAACTTCTCACTGCTTCAAGGCAATCTTCTAAGGATTTTATGTGAATGAGATTACCAGTAGTTATCGGCATATATAACTGAGTATCATCTGCATAGCACTGAAAGGTAATCCCAAAACACCGCAGTATGTGCCCAAGGGGTGCTATATAAAGGGAGAAAAGCAGGGGGCCTAAGACAGACCCCTGAAGAACCCCAAATTGCATGTCACTAAGGTTAGAGGTAGTGTTACTGTACAAAACACAGTGAGAACGACTGGTCAAGTATGACGTCAGCCATGCAAGGGCACTCCCACTAATCCCAAAATGATTCTCCAGCCTATCAAGTAGACTAGGATGATCCACTGTATCAAATGCAGCACTGAGATCTAACAGCAGCAGAACCGTAGTGGTCTCTGAGTCCATTGTTAGCAGAAGATCATTCATCACTTTAGTGAGAGCTGTCTCAGTGGAATGATATTTTCTAAAAGCAGACTGCAGTGGCTCAAAGAGATTATTCTCAGTAAGACAGTCTACAAGCTGTAATGACACCACTTTTTCCAGAATTTTAGAGCAAAATGATAGATTGATATCGGCCGATAGCTTTTCAATACACTAGGGTCAAGATTAGGTTTCTTAAGTAATGGTTTAATCGCTGCAGATTTGAAACATTTAGGAACAGATCCAGAAGTTAAAGAAAGATTAATAATTTCCAGCACAATCGGCCCCAGAGTGGGCCACAGGTCCTTAAACAGTTTTGTTGGTATAGGATCAAATAAACAGGTTGTGCTTTTTGTTGATGTTAAGAGTTTCGTCATCATGTCTAGAGAGATACTATCAAATTCTGTAAATCTAGGTAATACCTCAGTAGAGGCGCCCACCTCAATAGCTGGGTGTAGTGGCTGGGTTAAGGCATGCTGGGATATGTTCAACCTAATGTCATCTATTTTCTTCTCAAAGTAATCTAGGAAATCTTGTGCTGTAAAAGGAGAGCGAACTACAGGTGGTTGTCCATGAATAAGTGTGGCCACCATGTCGAACAAGAACTTTGAGTTATGCTTGTTTTTGTTGATCAAATCAGAGTAATAGGTCAGCTTTGTAGCCAATAATGCATGCTTATAGTCTAAGATAGCATCACGCCACGCAAGGTGGAATACTTCTAATTTTGAATGACGCCATTTCCGTTCTAGACCTCTTGCTTTATGCTTGAGGTCACGCAGGTAATCATTGAACCAAGGTGACTGCGATTTGGGGGAGTGTGGTTTCAACACAGGTGGTGCAATCATGTTGAGTGTCATTTTGAGCACTGAGTTTAAACTATCCACAAGTCTGTCTACTGACTGGGTATTTGTCAAAAGTGAGGCTAAGACATCAGGCAGTCTAGCTTCTAGTTCAGTCTTAGTTGAGGGGTTGATGCATCGCTGCAGTGATAAATAAGGTTGTAGTTCCTCTAAACATGGCAGCGAAACTGTAAGCTTAATAAGTGAGTGATCGGAGACCACTGATGTAAGAGGCATGACCATGTGGCAATACCACGTGCGAGAACCAGATCCAGGGTATTTCCACTAATGTGCATCGAATCCCGAATGCATTGCCAAAATCCTAATGCATCCACAATTTCCATAAATGATTTGCAGAGGGGATCAGAAGGCTTATTTATATGAACATTAAAGTCACCAATGATCAGAATGTTATCTGCACTAGTTGACAAGTTAGAGATGAACGCACAAAATTCATCTAAGAATTCAGAATATGGGCCAGGAGGCCTATATACAGTGACAAAGTAATACGGCTGATTTTGATTCTTCTGGCCTTGGCAATGCGTAATATCCTGAGCGGAGCGGAGAATCAGATGCTCAGACGAGTTATATTTGTGACCCCCAACAGCTAATAAGCTAAACCTAGATTTATAAATAAGAGCAACACCCCCGCCTTGCTTCGCATCACGAGGGACATGACTAAATGTATATGCTGGTGGGCAGGCTTCATTTAAGGGGAGGACAGCTGTAGGTTTAAGCCAGGTTTCACATAACCCAGTCATATCTAAGTGATGATCAATAATTAAATCATTAATCAACAATGATTTTGAGGACAGTGATCTTATGTTAATGAGACCCAGTCTAAGGACCTCAGTGGGGTTGACAGTTGAACTGTTTGGGTTTAGGGGTGGTTCCAGAGTAGCATATATAAGATGCCTAGAAGTAGGTTTAGGTTTGAGACATTCCACGCATGTTGTAGGTAGCAGACACGAAATCTTTGCTATTACTGGAACAACCACTGAGCCATTCTCAATTTCAACATGATCCAATATAGTAATGGGTATTAAGTTTGCAAAGCATATGCCTGTATGATTTTTATGGACACGTCTACGGGAGCAGGCCACAGTCTCAACTTGTTGAATTTCCCTCCCTGGCAGACAAACTGCACTATCACCATAGTGGATTTTCTGCACTAATTTCCCCGCTAAGCTAATGGAATCCACATCCACATTTGTCATAAGCCTTGCAGGGTCTCTAATCACCTGCTCCGTGGCCTGCTGTAGATTCCTGCAGCTAGAGTACTAACGGGGACTAGAAGGAGAGAGCATATCTCACCCATATTGGCCTCTCTTCATTGGCTTCCTGTTAACTCTAGAATAGAATTTAAAATTCTTCTTCTTACTTATAAGGTTTTGAATAATCAGGTCCCATCTTATCTTAGGGACCTCGTAGTACCATATCACCCCAATAGAGCGCTTCGCTGTCAGACTGCAGGCTTACTTGTAGTTCCTAGGGTTTGTAAGAGTAGAATGGGAGGCAGAGCCTTCAGCTTTCAGGCTCCTCTCCTGTGGAACCAGCTCCCAATTCAGATCAGGGAGACAGACACCCTCTCTACTTTTAAGATTAGGCTTAAAACTTTCCTTTTTGCTAAAGCTTATAGTTAGGGCTGGATCAGGTGACCCTGAACCATCCCTTAGTTATGCTGCTATAGACGTAGACTGCTGGGGGGTTCCCATGATGCACTGTTTCTTTCGCTTTTGCTCTGTATGCACCACTCTGCATTTAATCATTAGTGATCGATTCTGCTCCCCTCCACAGCATGTCTTTTTCCTGGTTCTCTCCCTCAGCCCCAACCAGTCCCAGCAGAGGACTGCCCCTCCCTGAGCCTGATTCTGCTGGAGGTTTCTTCCTGTTAAAAGGGAGTTTTTCCTTCCCACTGTAGCCAAGTGCTTGCTCACAGGGGGTCGTTTTGACCGTTGGGGTTTTACATAATTATTGTATGGCCTTGCCTTGCAGTATAAGGCGCCTTGGGGCAACTGTTTGTTGTGATTTGGCGCTATATAAAAAAAAAAAATTGATTGATTGATTGATTCCTAATGTTACCCTCCCTGTACAGCTCTGTCTATGTTCGCAGACAAGATGGCGGCGCCTTCCCCAGTAGGGTGGAGGCCATCCGGCATCAGCAGGCCACAGCGGCCCCAGAACGAAGGCCAGTTATCAATAAAGCTAAAGCCTTGCTGTTGACAAAACTGCGCCAGCCACCTATTTAATGATGTCAGCCTGCTAAACACCTCATCAGTACCCCGGGAGGATAGGGGACCAGAGACTATTAATCGATGCTGACACATCTTTTTGGCAAGGTCACAAGTCCTCTCTATGTCCATTTTTGTGACCCCTGAGTGCTTCATCCTGATATCATTGGTGCCGACGTGAATAACTATGTGACTATATCTCATGTCATGTTCCTTCATCTGTCTTCCCTTCTGCAGTGTCAGCACCCTAAAATGGGATGCAATGTCAGGAGCTCTGGTCCCAGGAATACATTTAACATCAGCCGGCGTCACATCAGGTACATCCAAGGGGGAGAACCGATTCACAGTTCGCAGTGGTGAGTGTGATCGGGGTGCCACAACCGGGCACCAAGCCCTACGGGGCTTCCTCCGCCTTACCACAGTCCGAAAACCGTCCTCCACAGCCGGCGTTTCTAGGCTGATGCTAATGGGCTCGCTAGCCGGCCCAACACTAACCTCATCTGGAGTGCCCGTAACATCTAACTCCACTGCGCTAAGAAGCTGCTCTAACTTACGGACACGGCTCTCTAAGAGAGCCACCCTATCTTCCAACATCACATAGGATTTATGGAGGGTGTAAAGTAGGTAAAGTAGTGTACTTTGCGCACTAGGAAATTTAAGAGTATAGCCAAGCAAGCACAAGCTAACCAATAATGAATAAGCTAACCACTCCTAAGGCTCACACAGATGCAAATAAATGAATTAAAGTTCACAGCAGTTACACTGAAAGAGTAGCAGAAGTATTAGAAATGTAGGAACAGTAAATATATATACCACTCCTAAGATTAACACAAGAGTAAAGTACTAAGCTAAAGTTCACAACAGTTACACTAACAGTTAACTAACAGAAGTATATAAAAAAAACGAAATGAAAAAATTAAAATGAGGGTCTGAAGTCGCTAACGCAAGCTAACTGTTAGCAAAAATGCTAGCCGCTCCTAAGATTTACACAGGAGTAAACTAATTACTTAAAATTCACAGCAGTTCGACTGAAAAACTAACAGAAGTATTAACCAGGTAAAAAGAACCAGCTATAAAAATAACGACGGGTGGGAAGGGAGGAGTCGACCTAGCTAGCGAAAGCTAAATGCTAGTGAATGCTAACTGCTAGCGAATGGTAACTGCTAGCGAATTACAACAGGACTATAGTTAAATAACGTTCAGAGTAGATACAATTAATAATAACCAGAAGAGTGCTAAACAGAAATAAAAGAAATGTATACAACCGTGTGAAGTTCAGAATAGTGTCACAACAACAAACAATCCGTCGGAAACAAGTTGCCACATCTGTGAGCCAGCATCTAATCTGCTTTGGGCACCAATACCACTGGAAGCAAAACCGTCCCCAAAGCATGATGGTACCACCATGTTTGAAAACTTCACTTTCAGTCTTTTAAACATACCTCTTGTCATTGTGGCCAAATAACTCAATCTTTGTCTCTTCTAACCATAAAATGTCTCCCCAGAAGGCATTTGGCTTGTCCATATAGGCAGCTGCAACCTTCAGTCTAGCTTGAAGATGTCAGTTTTGGACCAGGGGCTTCTTTCTTGGTTGCATCTTCCAGTCACATCTGATGACACCTGGCTGCTGATCAACTCTATGTGAAGGAGATGTGTTGCACTGCATGAGGCAATGGTTGTCACAACAGATACTGACTGGTTCTCTGACCCCCACCCCCAGACTCCCCCTAATGAAGCAAAATTGCACATTTTAGAATGGCCTTTTATTGTGGCCAGCCTAAGGCACACCTGTGCAGTAATCATGCTGTCTCATCGGCATCTTGATATGCCACACCTGTGGGGTGGGATGGATTGTCTCAGCAAAGGAAAAGAGCTCACTAACACAGACTTAAACAGATTTGTGAATAATATTTGAGAGAAATATGTGTTTTGTGTATATAGAATATGTTTAGATCTTTGAGTTTAGCTCATGAAAAATGGGAGCAAAAACAAAAGTGTTGCGTTTATGTTTTTCTTATGTATTTTGACCCTGTGGTGATTAGAGAAGATCCAAAATAATTCAAACTTCTCAGCACCCAGTTCATGATTTTTGCAAATTATTGGTTGAGATAATAATATTGGTTATTATAAAATGACAAATTGGTTGAGCTAATTAATAAATGGAATAGGTTTGACCGTGTTGAATGCTTGGTCTAAAAAGTAAAGGTCAAACAAGGTCATCCATTGGATTCTATGACATACGGCATATGTTACCCTGTAAAGTGATAACTAAGCCTTACAGATGGTGCAAACTACATCTTTTAAAACCCTATTAACTCAACCGGTAATTTGCATAACTTTTTATCAACATTGGAGCAACCTTAACCTTTGACCACTGTACAAACTGAAATTGACCTGTGTCACCATTTTTGCAGTTTTTACCCCATAATTCCATAACATACTTTCATAAAGAGCCCAAACTGTATCTTTTTGCAGTCTTTATGATCAGACAAATGTGTACTTTTCAGTATGATTGGAGTATTTTTAAATGTTGAGCTCCCACCCTGGGATGGCCGCCATACATTTTTTTGTGTAGACCGTAGTATACAATGGCTGGATTTTAAGTGTTGTTTAGTCCCCTTAAGTGATACTGAAATCCTGCCTGGCCCATGGACTATAATCTGTTCTACTGCCAAACAGGCAAAAAGGGCAAAGATTTTATAAGAGCTGCAGCAATCGGACAGGAATGAATTCTTTTAAGCAACTTAAGTTTTATAATATACATGGTATTTGGACCTGACTGCAGATATTTTACCCAGCAGGTGTTTTAATTTGTTCATATTGTAATGAAAAACATCTAATTTCTTGAGTTTATCAATATTACTGTTGGAATTTCTGTAAAATACTCTATTCTCAGTTGTAAATAAATGGGTGGTTATTGATTTTTTTTTGTGTGTGTGTGTGTGTGTTTTAACAGCAACTGATTTATATTTTATTTTTATATTTACATGTTCAACAGATTCTGCATGTTAAAAAACATTTAATGTTCAAATACAAGAAAACTCATGCTGGTGTATTCTATCCCAGAAACCATAAGCAACATCGCACATGAAAATAAAAAAAACATATGTCCATCTGTGCAAATCAGACATTTGATACAGTTTACATCTATACATCATGAGCATCATCTATACTGTATCGTTTTTAAATTTTATATAATTGAAATTCATTCATATAAACAGATTAACATTTTGTTTTAACACTATCATTTTCGTGTGATTTTCCGTATTGGTAGCCCTCTGTCCAGGTGTCTGCAGTGGTCTTCAATGCATAGTGGTGTGTGGCATTATTCCAAGTGTCCATAATCTGCCACTGTATATGTGTGTTTTCTAGAAACCTGCGTGTCCGCTGCACTGGAGGAGCAGAGTTCTACACTCGATCCTGTACTCGGGTCCGAGGGCGGCTGGGACACAGGTTCATGTTCATTGACGGGGACAAAGCCGTGTCGGGCTCTTACAGGTCATTGTGAGAACGAGGTAAAGACACAAGGTGTCTGTGATGATGTTATCACTGTGCTCTACCTGCTTTTGTGTCACTTTGTGTCGTGTGCAGATTGATGTGCCGATGAAGGTGCAGCAGCCCTCTTCACATACCAGACCAACAGGTTACAAAAATAACGAGTGCACATTTGGTGTATTTACACAGTGACACATTTCGTTTTTGCTGGCTCTGTACTCCGGCACCATGGATTTGATTCAGGTGTTTAAGTGCTTTAAACTTCATGCACACTCTGGATTTACATACAGCGTTATCACTTTGCACCTTTAGCCAGTTTTATTTTAGGCTTAAGTTTCTACAAAAACAGTATTCCTCAGAGTCATAGTTAAACATTTTTCTCCACAGATCGTGACAGAATGTAAAATTCAGAGATTAAAGTTCTCTGGGATTTTAAGAGATATATCAGACATTGTCAGGTTTAAGCCGTGTTTGACCTTTGACAAAGTCAACACAATGTCAAGCCACTGTGATGTACTTCCAGTGTATGACGAAACACCCAAGGCCCGTAGTTTGTCTATAAATTAGTATATGTGTGCGAACATTCGGTACAAAACCAAAGTTGAGTTGATTGGATTAGAAATGAAGACGTTTCCAACAACTCAACAGACCAACATAGGATTCATTATTCTCATCTTTATTCCTTCCAAACTAAATTTTCACATAAGTGTGAGACATTTGAGCACCAGTAATCTTTGTAAGCAGAGGCTCTTCAATGGTGTATTATACAGCTACGAGGTCTGTCAATAAAGTATAGGTCCTTTTTATTTTTTTTCAAAAACTATATGGATTTCATTCATATGTTTTTACGTCAGACATGCTTGAACCCTCGTGCGCATGCGTGAGTTTTTCCACGCCTGTCGGTTACGTCATTCGCCTGTGAGCACGCCTTGGATGTGTAGAACGGTCGGCGCGCCACGCTCCGAGCTGCTATGACGAGGCACAAACACCGGATCATTTCTAAACGGATGGCTCTGTGGATACGAGACCATCGTGTGCTCTTTCTCTGGTTATCACAAGAGCTGGACATCAGCCATTTTCCGGCAGAATTTCACTTTTAACAAGGGATTTTGTCATAGAAAGCCGCGCGGAGGCTGTGCGTAACGACCGATTCGCTGTGGAAGCGAGACAAAGGAACACCTACCGTTTCGGAGTCTCAGAGGACAAGTTTGGACATGCCCAGCTCTCCACAATTTCTCTGATCCTTACTGGACTGGTAAGCATTGAAAGCTGAGATAGGTCCTTAAAGCAGTCCTTAAAGCTGTAGTAACAGTCCTTATTCTCTGTGAAGCCCGTAAAATTTTCACCGAAAGCCAGATAAATTTTTCGAATGGTTTCTAACAGCTTCTGAAAAAATTCTGATGGAAAAAAAGTCCTTTTCATTCCGCCATTTCCAGACAATGAAAATCCGACGAGGGGGCGGGACCACTCCTTCCCAAGGTGTGCTCACAGGCGAATGACGTAACCGACAGGCGTGGAAAAACTCACGCATGCGCACGAGGGTTCAAGCATGTCTGACGTAAAAACATATGAATGAAATCCATATAGTTTTTGAAAAAAATAAAAAGGACCGTTACTTTATTGACATACCTCGTATAGTACATGGCGAGTGATGTGAAGTGAAGCAACGAGGCTTCTTAACAAATCAATAAATAGATACATTTGATGGTATTTTTGGGGTGGGAGGGCACAGTCCTTCATCAAGAATCTATGATTTACACATTAATTGATTAATCTTTTGAGTATTTTTGTAATTAATTGTTAATGAAGATCATTTCTAATTTCAAACCAAACCCAAATAAATTCCTCATTTTAATATTCAGTTAAACATCCTTTGAAAGTATTGGCTGGATAAAGGTTATGACACACAAATGCCTACTTAATAAACTGGTAACTCAAAATACTTACAGCTTTTTAGTCAGAACTTTATCTTCCTTGGTTAAGTTCAAAATGTAAGAGGTAAAAAAGTGTCTAATCAATGTCCATACATGGACTGTATAGTTCTAATCTTAACACAGCTCTTGGGATTTTTACTGATGTACTGTGTTTGTTTGTTTATTTGTTTTAACATGACATGTAACTTTTTAAATGTAATTTTTATTTTTGTGTGTGTGTGTGAGAGACTTTTGTTTTTAATTTAGTGAAACTTCTGTTTCACCTTTGTGAGACTTTGTCCTAGAACTTTTATTTATGTTTTTATTTAGTGGGACTTTTGTTTTTATTTAGTGAGATTTTTATCTTAATTCCATGAGACTTTTGTTTTTATTCAGTGAGATTTGTATGTGTGTGTGTGTGGGGGGGGGGGGGGGGGGGGGTATTTAGTGTGCACTTTGGTTTTATTTGATTTTGTGTGACTTTTATTCATTTTTTATTTAGTGAGACTTATTTTTATTTGGATTAGTGAGGCTTTTGTTTTTTGTTTTTAACTTTTGTTTTTAAGTTATTTAGAGTGAATTTTGTTTTTTTTTGTGAGCCTTTTGTTTTTTATTTAGTAAGACAGAATTTTTTTGTTTACTGAGACTTTCGTGTTTATCATTTAATGTGACCTTTGTTTTTATTTTGATTTAGTGTGACTATTTATTTTTTATCTAGTGTGACTTATTTTTATTATGATTTAGTGAGACTTTGTTTTCATTTAGTGAGACTTTTATTTGTACTCAGTGAGACTTGTTTTTATTTAATGTGACTTTTGTTTTGTTTTTTTTGTATGAATTTTGTTTTGTATTCTTAATTAGTAAGACTTTTTTCTTTATTTACTAAACCTCATTTTTTTTAATTTAATGTGACTTTTGTTTTATGTTTACTTAGTGTGACTTTTGTTTTTGTATGTTTTCTGTAGTTTCACCTGGATGTCATCACGGTTGGACAGACATCTCATCACCGTGGTTACAGGCCAAGCCGTGGATGCCTTTGACCGTTTGTTTCGTTTCTTATACACGACCTCCAGCTTTGTTAATCTCCAGCAAGTCGCCACAGATCCTGAACCTGAGCCAGAGCCCCTCCCACAGCCCATCACTGTACCCACCCCGTCTGCTGCTGTTTGCTAGAAAACTCTATAACCCCAAATATGCCCTTGTTGCTGTTAGCACCAACAATCGTAGCCATACTGATTCAAACTGAACACAATAGTTCCAAAGAGGCCGGTGCCAAGAAACCAAGAAAAAGCCTGGGAGGAGGGCAAGTAAAGAAGCCGAGATTGAGGCTCCTCCCCTCCATCCTGGATTGATTGATCTTGAGAAGGCAGTTTGATCTCATACCTGCCCACCGGCCAGAGCCTGACCCTCCAAGTGATGTGATTGGCTTCATTAATGTCCGAGATACCAGCCGACCAGCTCAGGTCCACCTGCAACGCTCGGAGATGTATCAAACCAGCCAAGCAATCAGTTTAGCTCTCCAATCAACGTGCCTAAGGGAGACCCTGCCAGAGGTCGCCACGCCCCGACAGTTAACTGTTTCACTTAAAGATATGCAAAAAGTACTTCATGCAAAATCAGCTGAGCAGAAATCACATGCATCCGGACCAACATCTCTATTGGACCTGGCTAAGGATGGGGAGAGAATACCAACACTCAACACTGAGCACAATCTACTTCCACACAAACCCACCAACAAAGACGAAAGTCACCAACACAGCAACTCACCTGAACGCTCACACGACTCCTGAGAGACCTGATGTAAACGGTCTTCTCCTGGATTCAAGCACAAAACACGCTGCACAAACCAAAACGCTTCAAACGGCTGAAAATCACGCACAAACTAACAATGGGCTGCAGGATCCAGGCTTACCCAGTCCTTCACCCACAGCAGCAAAGCAGTTCAACAATGACCACAAACTCTCATTCTCAAAGTTCCACTGTAGTTTCTGGAAACAATCCAGGCGCCTCCACGACAGCAGACCCCAACTGCCAGTATAGAACCGCTGCCCTCCATCACCACCTCGTCTTCAGTTCCACATATTAACCCTTTCTCCTACAACCCTTCATCCTCATAGTCACACCTCAACAAGAACATCCTCTTCCTTCTTCATCGACTCCACCCGTCCCTAAACCTCGTACAGTCCAGCTTATTTTAGAACAAGAACACCAGTGATGGCTCAGAATGTGCCAGAGATCAAAGTCATGCAGGGGCCTCGAACCCTGTCTAGTACAGGGCCATTGACGGAACCTCTAACAGATAATGACCGGAGACTACCCCAGAACAGCAGAACGAGAGCGGGATCAAAGCACAAAAAGACTTGGATGACACAGGAGGTCTTGCAGAACAAAGGTTTCATCTGCAAGAAGAACAGCACGTTGGAAGAGAGCTGCTGACTGCTAAAAACAAAGTACAAACACCAAGTGATTCTGATGATGCTGCAGAGGCAGACACTGTAAATATTCAAGAGATAATTCCAAGACAAGAGAGTCCAAGACAACAACAAAGCCAACCAGCCAGACTGACAGAAACCGAGGTGACAGCAACACCTCAAAGAGAAAATAAGCTTTGTTGGCTGAAGAGCACAAAAGGCACGCTGAACATCAAATAATATCATACAGTGAGCCAAATCCAGAGGGAAGAGGCTCATTAGTGAGTGTGGACACTTTAGAAGCTACAAAACACAGTCCTGATTTTGCGAACACACAAAAAGGCCATGTTGTAGCGCACAATGCGCATGACGTCGTGTATGTGCAGAGTCAACACGAACTTCCAAGCGTCATGTCGACCACCAATAGCAAAGACAGTGAGCAGATTACCGCACAGGATAAACCGTACAGTGCCGTTCCAGAACCCCAACAAACCACCAAAAGGCAACAGCCACATTCTCCTATGACTGAGAGAGAACGGCGGTCCTTCTCGCCGCTGTCCCGCACCCCAACTCCTGACAGATTATCTTTACATACGCCAACATCTGATTCACATATGACTACACCAGAGTCACAATACAGTACTCCAGATTTCCCCACGCCTGAAGGCAGCGCAGGTTATGTGTCACCCAGAGAGGACGTCACCCTCTCCACCACTTCGGATGAGTACTACGAATGTAGCGAGTCGTCTTATTCCTTTCCTGGTTTTGACAATGTGTTTTACCACAGTAATCGGACAACAGATGACCATGTTGTGGTTTCAGCTGACGCACAATGTTTATCTGCTCGAGAGGCTCCATTTTTCATGACAACAATGGAGGAGGACCACCCAAGTGAAGACAAACGGAGGGAAGTGGGTGTGAAGGGGACGAAAACAAATGTGGGGACAGAGAGAAGAGGTTGCGTGGAGGCCAACAGAGCATGCTATCACGGGACCGAGAATAAAGGTGCTACAGAGACGGAAGATAAAGACAAATGGGACCAATGCCAAACTCCAACAAGAAAGAACGCACTCATCTTATCAGTGGAGACACTGATGGATGAAGGAGTGACTGTAGAAGAATCGGACCTCGACCTCAAGGTGACATCCCTCAATGAACTTAAAGACCATCTGGTTTCTGCACAAGAGAAACCAGACGGAAAGTCTTCTGGTGGCGAGACAGTGACGACTAAAGCAGCACTCAGTGGTGCACAAATGAATGATGCAGTCAGAGATACAGATGGACACAAGTAGGAACTGCAAGAAAGTGACTAACTACATACAGATTTTTATCTCCACCAAGATATGTTTGCACACATCTTTCTGACAACTTGTTACCAGCTTTGGTCAAAGTTAATTTAATGATTTCCATAAACTATCTGAGATGCAATTTTGGCACCATCTTTTTTGGGGGTCATTTCATCTCATCTGCGAGATGATTGATTATCATACTTTCCTGAGTATACAGTGCATCTGGAAAGTATTCACAGCACTTCCCTCTTTCCATATTTTGTTATGTTGCAGCCTTATTTGAAAATGGAGAAAATTCATTGTTTCCCCCTCAAAATTGTACTCATAACACCCCATAATGACATGATTTTTTTTTTTTGCAAATTTATTAATAATAAAGAGCAAAGAAATCTCATGTACATGAGTATTCACATCCTTTGCTCAGTACTTTGATGATGTAACTTTGGCAGCAATTACAGCCTCAAGCCTTCTTGAATATGATGCCACAAGCTTGGTGCATCCATCTTTGGGCAGTTTTGTCCATTACTGTTTGCAGCACCTCTCAAGTTCCATAGTGTTGGATGGGGAGCGTCGGTCCACAGCCATTTTCAGATCTCTCCAGAGATTTTCACTTGGATTCAGGTCTGGGCTCTGGCTGGACCACTCAAGGACATTCACAGAGTTGTCCTGAAGCTACTCCTTTGATATCTTGGCTGTGTGCTTTGGGTCATTGTCCTGCTGAAAGATGAACCGTCTCCCCAGTCTGAGGTCAAGAGCGCTCTGGAGCAGGTTTTCATCCAGGATGTCTCTATACATTGTTGCATTCATTTTTCCCTCAATCTTGACTAGTCTCCCAGTTCCTGCTGCTGAAAAACATCCCCACAGCATGATGCTGCCACCACCATGCTTCACTGTAGGGATGGTGCCTGCTTTCCTCCAAAAATGACACCCGGCAGTTACACCAAAGAGTTCAGTCTTTATCTCATCAGACAAAAGAATTTTGTTTCTCATGGTCTTCAGATGCCTTTTAGCAAACTGCCATGTGCCTTTTACTAAGGAGTGGCATCTGTCTTGCTGCTCTACCATACAGGCCTGATTGGTGGATTGCTGCAGAGATGGTTGTCCTTCTGGAAAATCTAGTAAGAAATGAACACTTCTAAAAATTACACTGCTGTTTTTGGAACCTAATAACACCACAGAAGTGATTTACAACACATTTAGTGGATGTTAGCCTGGTGACGTCACAGGCTGGTAGCTAGCTGCAAACTCGGTTTTGTTTATGTGTAAATATAACGTTTTTTCATATATTATGTTAAAGCTAGCGAGAAATAAACACTTCTAAAACTCTAAATGGATGGATGGATGGATGGATGGATAGCTTTATTATCATTGTCATTACAACAATGAGATTGCCACACTCACATTCCACAGACAAACAGCAATTAATCCACAATTATTACTTGTTTACCGTAATAATGGCACACATCAGAACACATATTCATTTGACATTGTTTATGTGCACTAAACTTGAAACAGTCCATTTTCCAAATTGAGGCGATATGAGTGTGTGGTAGCCGCTGCAACTGGAGTCGCGCTGCCTGCCAGCTTGGGAAGAACGGGGGCCTGCCGCAGGGGGGCAGGAAGGGAGGTGAAAGGGAAAAACTGGAGCATGCTTCAGTCCATGTGTAAGTCAGTTTATTGTGTTTGTAGGTTGAGATAAGAATGGAGCCGAATCTCACCAAGGCCTGAATAAATTCCTCCGAAGGTAAACAGTGGACAATTTGTCCTTGAGGCTAAATAAGCCTGGAGTGTTGTAGCTGAGCAGTGAAAAACACTTTTAACAGTTCCACTTGAACAGCCAAATCCCAATTATGAATTTAGAATATTCCTAATTATGAATTAAGAATATTCACTGGCCTCCGAAACCTTCAGCTTCAGCTGCAAGGCACGCATCAGCTCCAAGGTGTCATCGAATTGTGTCTGAGTTCAAGAGTGAAAAGTTTGAAACCCAGCCTTAACTGGGGAGGGGGTCTGAGACATGCTTTATCCCCTGTTTACAATGGGGTACTCAGGTCAAAGCAGTTTCAGTCTTTTGTTCATGGTAATGAGTCATTTACGTCATCAGCAGAGTCGTCAAGGGAGCCATTATGAGAGGGTCCGTCCCATCATTAGGAGGGACAGCTGCCCTGTCATTAGAAGGGTGCTAACTAGAGCACAATAGGTGCTAATTAGAGCTATTGTTTAGTCACTAGCCTATAGCAGTCTGCCTCTCGGTAGGAGGGGTCTGGTTAGGTTTAAAACTCCAGCTTTTGTGACTTCTTGATTATTCTTCTCTACAAGAGTCAAGACAGAAGTCAGACCACCAGAGCAAGAATTTTAGCTGAGGAAGCTTCTGTGATTTGAAGCGAAACGTCCTCGCGTCAAGCAACCCAGTCCAGTAGAAGATTCAAGCTTCTCTACCTGTGAAAGTTGTGTAGTGTGTCTCCAGCTTAAGAGGATAATATGAGCTCCAGACTGCCAAATAATTTATCTATTTATCCTTCACATGGCTCAATCTATTTGAGACTAAATAAAAGGATATATGTGTAAATATTAAGGATGTAACGATACATGTATTTGTATCGAACCGTTTCGGTACGGGACGTTCGGTTCGGTACAGTGCTGTGCATGGGTGAGTTTGCGTGTGTTTGGGTGTTTACATTCAGTGTTGCCAACTTGGCGACTTTCCAAACCCTCTTGACGACTTATTTTCTCAAAAAGCGCCTAGCGATAAATCTAGCTACTTTTCCTGTCATTTCCTGACTTTTCTGATGTTTGGCGACTGAAAGTGAATGTCTCTCTTGCCACCGAGCAGCATCGGGTCCCCCTCCTCCGCTGCAGCAGCCTGTAAAGTGCTGAGTGGATGGACATCTACAATCTCCTCACTCGGACTCGCAAAGCCTACTGACCCCGTTTGCTGCGCTGTGATTAACCTCAAACCCTAGAGTCCCCAAATTTGGGGATCTGCCCTGTTTTGGAACATTTGAACACTATAACTAACCAATGCTGACACCAACGTACACTTATTATACATCAAAATGTCAAGCGAAGTCTCCTCTACAAACGTATCCACTTCAGTCAGATATCAACTAACCACAGCTGAAACGCCAAGCAAATAAAGACATACATCGGAATTCATTTTTTGTGAAAAAAACTCATGTTACTCCTACCAAGTATTATGTACTTTCAGTTTTTTTGCATCCACAACATCCCCTAAGACCTGTCTTTTAGCTGATCCAGATTTTGCATTTTTGACCTCGTACAAGCTGAGAAATAAATCATAATGTATGGTATGTGATTTGGGTGAAATAGGCTCGAGGGCTTAAGGGTGTTAAATAGTCCCCAGACTTTGAGAAGCCCCGCCTTGAGAAGTGATTTTTTAATAAGTGATGGCCAATTTTAATGGCAAAATAAAATAAACAAATGCCTCTCCCACAATGTTTTTGTTTCAAAACTTATTTAAAAAAGATATATTAACAAACATTAAAGGAACAGTTAATAGAAATATACAGAAGATAAAATAAATCGTGCAAAATTAAATGGATTCTTTAAGATTAATTCTCTTATAAAATTACTTATAGAGTGTGACACTTTGGACAAATTATTTTTTCTAGCAAAAATATGAAGGTTGAGTAAAACTGAACAGGGCTTCATGCTGGAACTGTTGTGCTGCACTTTACTTGTGGAAAGGTTTTGTTCAAAAGCTGTTTACTAGGAATGTATTTTTTTATAATATTTCATACATTTGTTGTTTATTTGAGAACATTTTATTTAACTTATTACTAGGCAGCACTTTGCAGTTATTTTATTTTCCTGTTTGTATAATGTTACAATAAATTGTTCGTTTAAAACAACAAGCAATTTAGTTTTTGCATTTTGTTCCATACTGTGCTGAAAAATGAACCGAACCGTGACCTCAAACCGAGAATACGTACTGAACCGTGATTTTTGTGTATCGTTACACCCCTAGTAATACTAACGTTTAAAAGTACCAACAAATGCATAAATACATGCATTCAAGTATAAGTGTTAAATGCATGTATTAAAGTATAAATAAATATATAAATAAAAGATGAAAAAAAACTGAATTCATGTTTGTTGCTCCATAATCTTGCTATGTGTCACAAAAACAGAAAAGTAGAGGTTTTTAATCTAAATTAGACTTATAGCAGGAGACTTTTTAGATGTTCAGTGATAAAAGTGTGTTTTGTTGAGGATAGCTGAAATAAAATCTCAAATATATATATAAAAAAGGTGTACACTTCTTTAAGATCCCAGTGTTAGTTTGTAACTTTCTGCCGGCGTTCCCACGATTATTATAAAGTGGAATTCACTGCTGCTGCAGTTATTTGACAGGCGGAAGTGAGCTGCTTAACATGCAAAGAGGATGATTCAGGTTTCAGGATACATTATAGACTCAACAGGTTTGCACATATTGTGTGTACGCATGCAGATACACAAGTATATTTGAAGTATTCCAAGTATTTAGATGATAATTGCACTGGGAGTGCACACTAACCACCTCACTTTCTCTCTCTCACCCTCTGGCCAGTTTTGCCTCAGAGCAGAAAAAAGACATTAACACCATCTGACACACTTTCATCTCCATCTGGATCTGGATTATAAGAAATAAAAAAACACAGAAATGGTCACAGTCTCATGTGAAGACATGCATTTAATCAGCATAAATGCATGTATAATGTGGCATGCAGCGCCTCCACAGCTGAATAATTCAGCTGATTAATTCTCATTTATTTCGCTTTCTTATAAAATATCTGGTAGCTTGATTATTTTAAGGTACACCTGTAATCTTTATGCGTTTCTGTGCATGTGTGACGATATATGGAGACTGGAAGAGGATTTCAGTTCACTTTCAGCAGAGATGTGCCACTCAGGTGTGAATGCCTGAGAAACGTTGCAGAAATAGAAGCAATCAGTGTTTTACCCGTAAAGTGTCGCGCTGCTGTTTGCTGTCAGTTGTGGCTGTCATTACGCGAAACCACTGGCAGCTGGTGGTGTTTTCGTGTTCCAGGAAGTAGTATTTAATTGACAGACAAATCCACCAAACCCACCCCACAATGTCTCCAGCTGATACCCGGACAAAGCAGGCACAGTTTGCATGAAAGAGATAAAGAGATAGAGCGTGTTGTCATCTGTCAAGGAGAACAGGAATGTACTGATTCACCTAAGCTAATGATGCGTATTAAAAGGTACAATTGAATGAAAAGTAACAAAAGATGTAGTCATCAAACCTGCTCGTGAAGGAGGAAGCTACAAGTCTGCTTTTTTAATGAGATCATTAATGATATTTTATGAAGGGTGGAAGATAAGTGGTTAGTGTGCTTGTTTCCAAAGCATAAGGTTCCCAGTTTAAGGCCACCACTCTCCATGTAATGTGGAGGTGGGTCAGGAAGGGACACCCGGCATAAACCTTGTTCAAAATCAACAGGGAGAAGCCACAGGGACTTAGACATAGTTTCAGTTTATTTCATTCATTGTCTATACTTACTTATGCCAATTAAGGGTCATGGGGAGCTGGAGCCTATCCTAATGGATAATGGATGAGAGGCAGGGTACATCCTGGACAGGACACTATTCTATGGCAGGGCTACAGTTTATTTATGAGCCACAAATTGGCATTAAACAATCGTGTGCTGTAGAATGATGGCGGTACTAAAATGAAAGACATCAGAAGGCTGATGTATTCCCTGCACACTCTACACACAATGATATATATGTATAAGTAAAGATACATAGGGCTGTAATGGTGTTTTTGACTAGGTGACTTCATCATAGGACTTCTGTGTCACTTGATATGACATCACTCATACAAGTCAATCACAAATATTTTGCTAATCAATATCGCTTGGATCATCCGTCTAGGGTACAACGGGGTGGGGGGGTGGAAGCTGATTCATTGTAATGAAAGGCAACTGGTGTCCTCAGTACACACAGTAGAAACAGTGTGCACCACACACGGCACACTAGTTGTCTTTGAACAGGTGTCCAGAAGGCTGACGCACACTCTGCACACTCGACACATCATCATATAAATGTACAAGAAAATATATGTGTTGAGATATACAAAGGGAGTTTTACCATGCTTTCCTTTATTTAACCTGTGGCCAAAATACTCCAAAATATAACCCCTCTAGATATCTATCCAACTAATATCCCCATCAACTTTGATCCAGTTAGGCTTCTTGGTTGCTGAGATATAGAAAAAGAGTTGGGGAGCCAAATTGGCCTTGACATGACCTTTCACCTTTCACCATAGTACTCCAAAATCTAATAATCTCTAGAGCTTTATAAGTAATATTCCAACCAAGTTTGAATTAAATCAATCCAGCCATTTTGCATTATCTTCCATCTTCTATCCATATATATGGAAATGATATATGGAGAGTAACAAACACAGAGGAGACACCACAATAAAAGAAGGAAGAATGAGTTACCTTTAAAAGAAACTTCAGAGTGATACACAATATAAATGCCATAACATGATATGCTGGCGATAACACTTTAGAATAAAACACCAGAAACTTGAGTTCTGAAAACATTCTGTGTGGTGTTTTATGGGACTGAAACTTGTTCTTTCTAATCAGTGCCACTGAAGCATGTAGCTCCTTGTCTTGGTGGCTTCCCTCACTTGTCTCACTCATGTACAGTCAGTTTGTGCTTGTTTTAGTTTCAGTCTTAGTCATTGATTTTTACTGAACTATAAGTGATGTGTAACACAAGAATTTGATTGTCAACTTTACACATGCCGACTTTTGAATGAACTATTGAGGGAATAACACAAACCTTGATAAGAATCAGCATTCTGAATGTCTAGTTACTTTTGTCCCTGACAAAAAAAAAAAACACAACCAGACAAAAAATGAGTGGACATTCCTGCAACCTTCAGCTGACTGACATACACTTAGCCTCAAAATGTATTATATGCTTTTAAACTCGAATAGGTAAAAAAAAAAATCAAATTTTGTCCAACTGTACACCACATACTACCCCCCCCCCCCCCCCAAAAAAAAAAAATAATAATTACTTGTGCTGACCTCCAGTTTCTGATTTGAGTTTAACTGACACAATTTTATTATTGGGGTTATTTCACAACATCTCCAGAGGACTATGAGCAGGATCAAAGCACCATGACTGACAGGAGAGAAAGAAGAAATATTTGTGAATGTTTGAATATTTCTTGTAAGATGTAAGTGATAGAACAGAGAGTGGACGACAGGAATGGGTGGAGCAGATGACTTGAGTGGAAGACAGCTTTATATTCAGTCATCATGTCAGAAATGTAACAACTTCAGGACAGTCAACTACAAGGAGTGAACACATTTCCACAATAGGCACCATCATCCAGTAGCAGCTCTTTTTTTTAGCCAGCAGCCTGCTTTAATGGACGAGTCCACGCAGGATCTAGTTCACACACAGCTTTAATCTAGAATAGAATAGAATAGTCTTTATTGTCATTGTACGAGGGGGGTACAACAAAATTGGGGGTGCTCCCACAGAGATACTGTATACCACAAAAAAAGAAAAACAAGGCATCTTATAAACCACAAAAATTGTTTAAATATGTGGGATATATATATATATATATATATATAATATATATATAATATATATATATATATATAGGAATAAAGTACAGTTTAAAAGTGTCTGTAAACATTAATGCCAGTGATTGTGAGAACACTGGAGGCACAGTTAGGGAGGTGATTGACACACCGGCGGTGTATATAGGCCGGTGATGTGGACACTGGGGTGCAGAAGCCAGTGCTCTTAAGGTGCTAAAGGCAGGAGGAGGCTTGTTGGCTGGGGGGAGGTATGGGAGTAGGTCTGTGGGGAGTGTATATGAGTGTATCCAGGGGTGTTTGCAGTATGTATGGCCCAGGGGATTGAAGCTGTTGCCAGCCTGCTGGGTGGGATTTGTTGACCTGTAGCATCTTCCAGAGGGCAACAGGTCAAAGGGGATGGGCAGGGTGTGGGGTTCTCCTGTGATGAAGCACTAATTCTTAGGACTTGTGCTTAATCAAAAATTTTAACTAAGGGTCAAGTGAGTCGCAGACTTTACTGACTGCCCCCCCACACACACACACACAACGGGCCCAGGAATCATCAAATAGATCTGACCAAAAAAAACCCTTGAGTTCAACCCAAAATAACTTCATAGAAGCCCTTCAGGTTTGTTTCACTGCTTACAGTTTGACTGCTGTGCTGTATGTATAATTTTGACCATAAATAAATCGGTATACGTGCACCAAATTCTTTCAAAGAAGTAAAAGGACCATAAAGGAAATACCTGAAGCCAGATAATGGCAAGATATTATTGTACACCGTGTATTTATGTAAATGTCTAACCACCACTGTGGGTAACCAGTAAGTACGGTTATGTGAAAGGTGTAGAATTGCCGCAGTTACAACACATCACAACGCTAATAATAACAGGCACACATGCTTCTTCAGGGCACTGTGTTGTGGCCAGAAAAAACACTTTTTTTTCACTTTTTTTTTTTTTTTAAACTGGCTCACAGGTAATCTTTTGGTGTTCCCTGCTGTCGACATCTCTCATTTTGCAGCCATATCTGAACTTTAATACTCAAAAGTATTTTAACTTCATTTTTAAAATGAAACACGCTTTCTGGTAAAGTTTTGTCTTTATTATGTATCTATTGTATTTGGGCTGTTTTACAATCAGGGTACATAAGTGGATTTTAAAAATACATTTTGGTTTAATGGCAAGGTGGAAATGACCAACAAAGTTTAGTTTGCCATACATGGATACCTACTACTAGTCTATCAGCAACAGTGGTCATGTGGTTTGATATCCCCATTTGTTTACCAGCAGAACTCTAATTATACCAGTTTTTACCAAATATGTCATTTCCATGATGTCTAATTTTGATGGGCTGCCACAACTATCAGTTATTTAGTAGGTAACCACTTAATGGACTGATTTCCTTATTGAAACCTACTGTATAACAATCTAACTCCCAGGATCATTGTCAAGTGGGGAAACAACTTGAAACAGGCATCCAAAATAAATGTCTTGTCTGTCAAAAATGTCTTCTCCAGAAATAAGGTGCATTTCAAACTCAAGCATTAGTGTTATGTGAAAATTATTTTTTTGTTGAAAGAAGTAATCACTATTTGTGATGCCACAAAAAGTATGTGTACCGAATTTGCTCAAATGTCTTCAATATTGGGGTGTAACTCTCCGTTTATCAAAACTGTCCTCTCCAGAATGCTTATAGTCCATCACTGTTTGAGAATGCAGAAACACAATAGCAGTTGTATACTCTAATACATACTTACCATCAACTGTTTTTTAGTAGATAGTATATATGGGTAGATTGCATTAGTTTGTATAATTTATACAACAATTAATGATCTTAGTAAAACAAAAAAAATCTTATTTGGATAGTATAGCAAATCATATCTGTCAGCTCATACATGCAACAACTGACAGGTCTGAAACTTTGGGCATTTTAAGTACCCCAGTCAGCAACCACTTTGATTTTTTTGTTTTTGTCGTAGAAAGAGTTTCATCTTTCAAAGATTTGAAAACCATATGAACACCCTGCCTAAACAGGAATGTGGGGCCAGGGGGCATCGATATATTCACGTCAGGTCATTAAGGTAAAAATATTCAAGCTATCATCTGGTAATTATGTCCGATAACCTAATGTGGGAACATGTTCAGTTACATCAGATTTTAGAGAGTGATGTGTTTGATGGACAACTAAAAAATGGTTTGTCTTGTAGTACCATTAGTACCATATCTTACTGCTGTGACAAGTCCTCAGCCAACAGCAATTTCATTAATGCTTTAAATCATTGCAGACAATGTTACATGAGGATATTTGTTGCATCTTGGGTTTTTACGTCATGCTTGGCTGGACAAAACAACACATTTAATGACATTTAGAATTGGACCAAATAAACAAAACATCATGATAATTACTAATCATTAAAGTGCTCTCCAGTTCTAAAATATTCCACAGGCTGTGATTTTTCTGTAAATGACAATGGTTTTGCAGGATGACTGACATCCAGCATGAACTAAATACCTCCTGGAATAGTCACTTAATGTTTCCATGCTTTATAGCTTTATAGCTTTTTTACAGGTTACGAGAAGACTGTAGTCTAGTTCCTGCTCGTGTCTAGATTTGGACCAAAAGAAAGATGCATTCCTCAACACATTGTGAAGCAGCTTTTTAAAGCACAACATCCTTCTCGGCTTGTCACCACGTGTTTGGTTGGGGAAAAAACAAAATGCAGGATTCAGAGGACTCGGCTGCTGATTATGGATGCAGTTTTTAAGGTTTTGTAGAGTACATATAGGGGTCGGAGCTCTTATGACAACAAAGAGAAGAAATAAATATTATTGTGAATAACAGCCCTGATGATGTGTTCAGCTCCACCGTCCATGTGAACACACTGATCAAAAATGTATATTCTTTTATGACAACAGTAAAGTGCTATACTGTGCCTCACATTTACTACAGATAAGACTACATAAATGTTAGCACAGTCACTCATTCATTATACTGCTTATAATACTGAGCAGAGTTGGAATGATTGTACAGCATACATCATTAAGTACTTAAAAAAAAAACAGAATTGGGTGCACAAGTT
Source organism: Thalassophryne amazonica (assembly GCF_902500255.1). Lineage (NCBI taxonomy): Eukaryota > Metazoa > Chordata > Actinopteri > Batrachoidiformes > Batrachoididae > Thalassophryne > Thalassophryne amazonica. The sequence goes on from NC_047118.1 coordinate 71,412,516, forward strand.
TGAATTTGTTTTGGATCTTTTCTACTCCAGACAGGATCAAAATTAACATACAGGCTCAAATATATACATACACTCCCATTAATATTTGGTAAATGTCCCTTAGCGAGCTGCATCTTAACCAGATGCTGGATATTTGACCACTCTTCATCTTGGAATGATAAGTTAATTTAAATTGTTTGGTTTCCTGGTAAGGATCTGGGTTTAAATGTTGTCCTCAAATTTTCAATAGGGTTGAGGTCAGGGTTTTGGGAAGGGCCATTCCGGAAACTGGAATGGTTGCCTGCTTTAATTAAACCACAACCAACTTGATGTGTGTTTGGGGTCCTGTTGGATCACCCAATTGTGGTCAAGTTTCAACCATCCAGCTGTTGATTTGAGGTGTTGTTGAAGAATTTAGACATAGTCCTTCATTATCTAATTTCAATTTCAAATAAATTTTCAATTTATTTTCCTTATATAGCGCTAAATCACAACAGAGTTGCCTCCAAGGCGCTTCGCACAGGTAAGGTCTAACCTTACCAACCCCAGAGCAACAGTGGTAAGGAAAAACTCCCTCTGAGGAAGAAACCTCAAGCAGACCAGACTCAAAGGGGTGACCCTCTGCTTGGGCCATGCTACAGACATAATTACAGATATAGTTCACAGAACAATTCACGGACAAATATACAAGAATTGCTGTTGGTGCACAGGACAGGAGGGTCGCCAACAGAAACACAACTCCCATCTCTGGATGGAGCTGCACCTTAAACAGAAAAAACAGAGTCAGGCATCAGAAAGACAAAAAATACTGTATAATTTACCAGCATTAATCAACAAGGAAAACAGAAGAAATACTAAGGTGATCGCCGGCCGCTAGCCCTAAGTTTCACTAAAAGGCCCAGAATTTAGGTGAAGTTGAGGCCGCAGCACGCTCCAATTACTAATAACATGAGTAAAAAGCGTAAAACAAAACTGTACCAGTATGCTAGCCATATGAAAGGGAAAATAAGTGCATCTTAAGTCTGGACATGAAAGTCTCCACAGAATCTGACTGTTTTATTGATGCAGGGAAACCATTCCACAGAACAGGGGCACGATAAGAGAAAGCTCTGTGACCCGCAGACTTCTTATTCACCCTAGGGACACAAAGTAGTCCTGCACCCTGAGAACGTAAAGCCCGGGCCGGTACGTAAGGTTTAATTAGGTCAGCTAGGTAGGGAAGTGCCAGTCCATGAATAATTTTATAGGTTAGTAGCAGAACCATAAAATCTGATCTCACTGGGACAGGAAGCCAGTGAAGAGACGCCAAAATGGATGCAATGTGGTCGAACTTTTTGCTTCATGTCAAAAGTGTGGCTGCAGCATTTTGAACCAATTGGAGACCCCTAATGCTAGACCGCGGTAAACCAGAAATAGAACATTGCAGTAGTCCAATCTGGAAGAGATGAACACATGGATCAGGGTCTCAGCATCAGCCTTAGACAGGATGGGAAGAATCTTCGCTATATTTCGCAGGTGGAAGAAAGCAGTCCTAGTGATATTTCTAATATGGAGGCCAAAGGACAACGAAGGATCAAAAATTACCCCAAGGTTCCTCCTTTATCAGTGTGACACACAAGCCTAGGCTGAGTGTTAACTGGTCAAATTGATGCCGATGTCTCACTGGACCAAGAGCCATCATTTCAGTCTTTTCAGAGTTTAAAAGTAGGAAGTTTCTAGACATCCAACTTCTCACTGCTTCAAGGCAATCTTCTAAGGATTTTATGTGAATGAGATTACCAGTAGTTATCGGCATATATAACTGAGTATCATCTGCATAGCACTGAAAGGTAATCCCAAAACACCGCAGTATGTGCCCAAGGGGTGCTATATAAGGGAGAAAAGCAGGGGGCCTAAGACAGACCCCTGAAGAACCCCAAATTGCATGTCACTAAGGTTAGAGGTAGTGTTACTGTACAAAACACAGTGAGAACGACTGGTCAAGTATGACGTCAGCCATGCAAGGGCACTCCCACTAATCCCAAAATGATTCTCCAGCCTATCAAGTAGACTAGGATGATCCACTGTATCAAATGCAGCACTGAGATCTAACAGCAGCAGAAACCGTAGTGGTCTCTGAGTCCATTGTTAGCAGAAGATCATTCATCACTTTAGTGAGAGCTGTCTCAGTGGAATGATATTTTCTAAAAGCAGACTGCAGTGGCTCAAAGAGATTATTCTCAGTAAGACAGTCTACAAGCTGTAATGACACCACTTTTTCCAGAATTTTAGAGCAAAATGATAGATTTGATATCGGCCGATAGCTTTTCAATACACTAGGGTCAAGATTAGGTTTCTTAAGTAATGGTTTAATCGCTGCAGATTTGAAACATTTAGGAACAGATCCAGAAGTTAAAGAAAGATTAATAATTTCCAGCACAATCGGCCCCAGAGTGGGCCACAGGTCCTTAAACAGTTTTGTTGGTATAGGATCAAATAAACAGGTTGTGCTTTTTGTTGATGTTAAGAGTTTCGTCATCATGTCTAGAGAGATACTATCAAATTCTGTAAATCTAGGTAATACCTCAGTAGAGGCGCCCACCTCAATAGCTGGGTGTAGTGGCTGGGTTAAGGCATGCTGGGATATGTTCAACCTAATGTCATCTATTTTCTTCTCAAAGTAATCTAGGAAATCTTGTGCTGTAAAAGGAGAGCGAACTACAGGTGGTTGTCCAGGAATAAGTGTGGCCACCATGTCGAACAAGAACTTTGAGTTATGCTTGTTTTTGTTGATCAAATCAGAGTAATAGGTCAGCTTTGTAGCCAATAATGCATGCTTATAGTCTAAGATAGCATCACGCCACGCAAGGTGGAATACTTCTAATTTTGAATGACGCCATTTCCGTTCTAGACCTCTTGCTTTATGCTTGAGGTCACGCAGGTAATCATTGAACCAAGGTGACTGCGATTTGGGGGAGTGTGGTTTCAACACAGGTGGTGCAATCATGTTGAGTGTCATTTTGAGCACTGAGTTTAAACTATCCACAAGTCTGTCTACTGACTGGGTATTTGTCAAAAGTGAGGCTAAGACATCAGGCAGTCTAGCTTCTAGTCAGTCTTAGTTGAGGGGTTGATGCATCGCTGCAGTGATAAATAAGGTTGTAGTTCCTCTAAACATGGCAGCGAAACTGTAAGCTTAATAAGTGAGTGATCGGAGACCACTGATGTAAGAGGCATGACCATGTGGCAATACCACGTGCGAGAACCAGATCCAGGGTATTTCCACTAATGTGCATCGAATCCCGAATGCATTGCCAAAATCCTAATGCATCCACAATTTCCATAAATGATTTGCAGAGGGGATCAGAAGGCTTATTTATATGAACATTAAAGTCACCAATGATCAGAATGTTTATCTGCACTAGTTGACAAGTTAGAGATGAACGCACAAAATTCATCTAAGAATTCAGAATATGGGCCAGGAGGCCTATATACAGTGACAAAGTAATACGGCTGATTTTGATTCTTCTGGCCTTGGCAATGCGTAATATCCTGAGCGGAGCGGAGAATCAGATGCTCAGACGAGTTATATTGTGACCCCCAACAGCTAATAAGCTAAACCTAGATTTATAAATAAGAGCAACACCCCGCCTTGCTTCGCATCACGAGGGACATGACTAAATGTATATGCTGGTGGGCAGGCTTCATTTAAGGGGAGGACAGCTGTAGGTTTAAGCCAGGTTTCACATAACCCAGTCATATCTAAGTGATGATCAATAATTAAATCATTAATCAACAATGATTTTGAGGACAGTGATCTTATGTTAATGAGACCCAGTCTAAGGACCTCAGTGGGGTTGACAGTTGAACTGTTTGGGTTTAGGGTGGTTCCAGAGTAGCATATATAAGATGCCTAGAAGTAGGTTTAGGTTTGAGACATTCCACGCATGTTGTAGGTAGCAGACACGAAATCTTTGCTATTACTGGAACAACCACTGAGCCATTCTCAATTTCAACATGATCCAATATAGTAATGGGTATTAAGTTTGCAAAGCATATGCCTGTATGATTTTTATGGACACGTCTACGGGAGCAGGCCACAGTCTCAACTTGTTGAATTTCCCTCCCTGGCAGACAACTGCACTATCACCATAGTGGATTTTCTGCACTAATTTCCCCGCTAAGCTAATGGATCCACATCCACATTTGTCATAAGCCTTGCAGGGTCTCTAATCACCTGCTCCGTGGCCTGCTGTAGATTCCTGCAGCTAGAGTACTAACGGGGACTAGAAGGAGAGAGCATATCTCACCCATATTGGCCTCTCTTCATTGGCTTCCTGTTAACTCTAGAATAGAATTTAAAATTCTTCTTCTTACTTATAAGGTTTTGAATAATCAGGTCCCATCTTATCTTAGGGACCTCGTAGTACCATATCACCCCAATAGAGCGCTTCGCTGTCAGACTGCAGGCTTACTTGTAGTTCCTAGGGTTTGTAAGAGTAGAATGGGAGGCAGAGCCTTCAGCTTTCAGGCTCCTCTCCTGTGGAACCAGCTCCCAATTCAGATCAGGGAGACAGACACCCTCTCTACTTTTAAGATTAGGCTTAAAACTTTCCTTTTTGCTAAAGCTTATAGTTAGGGCTGGATCAGGTGACCCTGAACCATCCCTTAGTTATGCTGCTATAGACGTAGACTGCTGGGGGGTTCCCATGATGCACTGTTTCTTTCGCTTTTGCTCTGTATGCACACTCTGCATTTATCATTAGTGATCGATTCTGCTCCCCTCCACAGCATGTCTTTTTCCTGGTTCTCTCCCTCAGCCCCAACCAGTCCCAGCAGAGGACTGCCCCTCCTGAGCCTGATTCTGCTGGAGGTTTCTTCCTGTTAAAAGGGAGTTTTTCCTTCCCACTGTAGCCAAGTGCTTGCTCACAGGGGGGTCGTTTTGACCGTTGGGGTTTTACATAATTATTGTATGGCCTTGCCTTGCAGTATAAGGCGCCTTGGGGCAACTGTTTGTTGTGATTTGGCGCTATATAAAAAAAAAAAATTGATTGATTGATTGATTCCTAATGTTACCCTCCCTGTACAGCTCTGTCTATGTTCGCAGACAAGATGGCGGCGCCTTCCCCAGTAGGGTGGAGGCCATCCGGCATCAGCAGGCCACAGCGGCCCCAGAACGAAGGCCAGTTATCAATAAAGCTAAAGCCTTGCTGTTGACAAAACTGCGCCAGCCACCTATTTAATGATGTCAGCCTGCTAAACACCTCATCAGTACCCCGGGAGGATAGGGGACCAGAGACTATTAATCGATGCTGACACATCTTTTTGGCAAGGTCACAAGTCCTCTCTATGTCCATTTTTGTGACCCCTGAGTGCTTCATCCTGATATCATTGGTGCCGACGTGAATAACTATGTGACTATATCTCATGTCATGTTCCTTCATCTGTCTTCCCTTCTGCAGTGTCAGCACCCTAAAATGGGATGCAATGTCAGGAGCTCTGGTCCCAGGAATACATTTAACATCAGCCGGCGTCACATCAGGTACATCCAAGGGGGAGAACCGATTCACAGTTCGCAGTGGTGAGTGTGATCGGGGTGCCACAACCGGGCACCAAGCCCTACGGGGCTTCCTCCGCCTTACCACAGTCCGAAAACCGTCCTCCACAGCCGGCGTTTCTAGGCTGATGCTAATGGGCTCGCTAGCCGGCCCAACACTAACCTCATCTGGAGTGCCCGTAACATCTAACTCCACTGCGCTAAGAAGCTGCTCTAACTTACGGACACGGCTCTCTAAGAGAGCCACCCTATCTTCCAACATCACATAGGATTTATGGAGGGTGTAAAGTAGGTAAAGTAGTGTACTTTGCGCACTAGGAAATTTAAGAGTATAGCCAAGCAAGCACAAGCTAACCAATAATGAATAAGCTAACCACTCCTAAGGCTCACACAGATGCAAATAAATGAATTAAAGTTCACAGCAGTTACACTGAAAGAGTAGCAGAAGTATTAGAAATGTAGGAACAGTAAATATATATACCACTCCTAAGATTAACACAAGAGTAAAGTACTAAGCTAAAGTTCACAACAGTTACACTAACAGTTAACTAACAGAGTATATAAAAAAAACGAATGAAAAAATTAAAATGAGGGTCTGAAGTCGCTAACGCAAGCTAACTGTTAGCAAAAATGCTAGCCGCTCCTAAGATTTACACAGGAGTAAACTAATTACTTAAAATTCACAGCAGTTCGACTGAAAAACTAACAGAAGTATTAACCAGGTAAAAAGAACCAGCTATAAAAATAACGACGGGTGGGAAGGGAGGAGTCGACCTAGCTAGCGAAAGCTAAATGCTAGTGAATGCTAACTGCTAGCGAATGGTAACTGCTAGCGAATTACAACAGGACTATAGTTAAATAACGTTCAGAGTAGATACAATTAATAATAACCAGAAGAGTGCTAAACAGAAATAAAGAAATGTATACAACCGTGTGAAGTTCAGAATAGTGTCACAACAACAAACAATCCGTCGGAAACAAGTTGCCACATCTGTGAGCCAGCATCTAATCTGCTTTGGGCACCAATACCACTGGAAGCAAAACCGTCCCCAAAGCATGATGCTACCACCATGTTTGAAAACTTCACTTTCAGTCTTTTAAACATACCTCTTGTCATTGTGGCCAAATAACTCAATCTTTGTCTCTTCTAACCATAAAATGTCTCCCCAGAAGGCATTTGGCTTGTCCATATAGGCAGCTGCAACCTTCAGTCTAGCTTGAAGATGTCAGTTTTGGACCAGGGGCTTCTTTCTTGGTTGCATCTTCCAGTCACATCTGATGACACCTGGCTGCTGATCAACTCTATGTGAAGGAGATGTGTTGCACTGCATGAGGCAAATGGTTGTCACAACAGATACTGACTGGTTCTCTGACCCCCACCCCCAGACTCCCCCTAATGAAGCAAAATTGCACATTTTAGAATGGCCTTTTATTGTGGCCAGCCTAAGGCACACCTGTGCAGTAATCATGCTGTCTCATCGGCATCTTGATATGCCACACCTGTGGGGTGGGATGGATTGTCTCAGCAAAGGAAAAGAGCTCACTAACACAGACTTAAACAGATTTGTGAATAATATTTGAGAGAAATATGTGTTTTGTGTATATAGAATATGTTTTAGATCTTTGAGTTTAGCTCATGAAAAATGGGAGCAAAAACAAAAGTGTTGCGTTTATGTTTTTCTTATGTATTTTGACCCTGTGGTGATTAGAGAAGATCCAAAATAAATTCAAACTTCTCAGCACCCAGTTCATGATTTTTGCAAATTATTGGTTGAGATAATAATATTGGTTATTATAAAATGACAAATTGGTTGAGCTAATTAATAAATGGAATAGGTTTGACCGTGTTGAATGCTTGGTCTAAAAAGTAAAGGTCAAACAAGGTCATCCATTGGATTCTATGACATACGGCATATGTTACCCTGTAAAGTGATAACTAAGCCTTACAGATGGTGCAAACTACATCTTTTAAAACCCTATTAACTCAACCGGTAATTTGCATAACTTTTTATCAACATTGGAGCAACCTTAACCTTTGACCACTGTACAAACTGAAATTGACCTGTGTCACCATTTTTGCAGTTTTTACCCCATAATTCCATAACATACTTTCATAAAGAGCCCAAACTGTATCTTTTTGCAGTCTTTATGATCAGACAAATGTGTACTTTTCAGTATGATTGGAGTATTTTTAAATGTTGAGCTCCCACCCTGGGATGGCCGCCATACATTTTTTTGTGTAGACCGTAGTATACAATGGCTGGATTTTAAGTGTTGTTTAGTCCCCTTAAGTGATACTGAAATCCTGCCTGGCCCATGGACTATAATCTGTTCTACTGCCAAACAGGCAAAAAGGGCAAAGATTTTATAAGAGCTGCAGCAATCGGACAGGAATGAATTCTTTTAAGCAACTTAAGTTTTATAATATACATGGTATTTGGACCTGACTGCAGATATTTTACCCAGCAGGTGTTTTTAATTTGTTCATATTGTAATGAAAAACATCTAATTTCTTGAGTTTATCAATATTACTGTTGGAATTTCTGTAAAATACTCTATTCTCAGTTGTAAATAAATGGGTGGTTATTGATTTTTTTTTGTGTGTGTGTGTGTGTGTGTGTGTGTGTGTGTTTTAACAGCAACTGATTTATATTTTATTTTTATATTTACATGTTCAACAGATTCTGCATGTTAAAAAACATTTAATGTTCAAATACAAGAAAACTCATGCTGGTGTATTCTATCCCAGAAACCATAAGCAACATCGCACATGAAAATAAAAAAAACATATGTCCATCTGTGCAAATCAGACATTTGATACAGTTTACATCTATACATCATGAGCATCATCTATACTGTATCGTTTTTAAATTTTATATAATTTGAAATTCATTCATATAAACAGATTAAACATTTTGTTTTAACACTATCATTTTCGTGTGATTTTCCGTATTGGTAGCCCTCTGTCCAGGTGTCTGCAGTGGTCTTCAATGCATAGTGGTGTGTGGCATTATTCCAAGTGTCCATAATCTGCCACTGTATATGTGTGTTTTCTAGAACCTGCGTGTCCGCTGCACTGGAGGAGCAGAGTTCTACACTCGATCCTGTACTCGGGTCCGAGGGCGGCTGGGACACAGGTTCATGTTCATTGACGGGGACAAAGCCGTGTCGGGCTCTTACAGGTCAGTGTGAGAACGAGGTAAAGACACAAGGTGTCTGTGAATGATGTTATCACTGTGCTCTACCTGCTTTTGTGTCACTTTGTGTCGTGTGCAGATTGATGTGCCGATGAAGGTGCAGCAGCCCTCTTCACATACCAGACCAACAGGTTACAAAAATAAACGAGTGCACATTTGGTGTATTTACACAGTGACACATTTCGTTTTTGCTGGCTCTGTACTCCGGCACCATGGATTTGATTCAGGTGTTTAAGTGCTTTAAACTTCATGCACACTCTGGATTTACATACAGCGTTATCACTTTGCACCTTTAGCCAGTTTTTATTTTTAGGCTTAAGTTTCTACAAAAACAGTATTCCTCAGAGTCATAGTTAAACATTTTTCTCCACAGAATCGTGACAGAATGTAAAATTCAGAGATTAAAGTTCTCTGGGATTTAAGAGATATATCAGACATTGTCATGTTTAAGCCGTGTTTGACCTTTGACAAAGTCAACACAATGTCAAGCCACTGTGATGTACTTCCAGTGTATGACGAAACACCCCAAGGCCCGTAGTTTGTCTATAAATTAGTAATATGTTGTGCGAACATTCGGTACAAAACCAAAGTTGAGTTGATTGGATTAGAAATGAAGACGTTTCCAACAACTCAACAGACCAACATAGGATTCATTATTCTCATCTTTATTCCTTCCAAACTAAATTTTCACATAAGTGTGAGACATTTGAGCACCAGTAATCTTTGTAAGCAGAGGCTCTTCAATGGTGTATTATACAGCTACGAGGTCTGTCAATAAAGTATAGGTCCTTTTTATTTTTTTTCAAAAACTATATGGATTTCATTCATATGTTTTTACGTCAGACATGCTTGAACCCTCGTGCGCATGCGTGAGTTTTTCCACGCCTGTCGGTTACGTCATTCGCCTGTGAGCACGCCTTGGATGTGTAGAACGGTCGGCGCGCCACGCTCCGAGCTGCTATGACGAGGCACAAACCACCGGATCATTTCTAAACGGATGGCTCTGTGGATACGAGACCATCGTGTGCTCTTTCTCTGGTTATCACAAGAGCTGGACATCAGCCATTTTCCGGCAGATTTCACTTTTAACAAGGGATTTTGTCATAGAAAGCCGCGCGGAGGCTGTGCGTAACGACCGATTCGCTGTGGAAGCGAGACAAAGGAACACCTCCGTTTCGGAGTCTCAGAGGACAAGTTTGGACATGCCCAGCTCTCCACAATTTCTCTGATCCTTACTGGACTGGTAAGCATTGAAAGCTGAGATAGGTCCTTAAAGCAGTCCTTAAAGCTGTAGTAACAGTCCTTATTCTCTGTGAAGCCCGTAAAATTTTCACCGAAAGCCAGATAAATTTTTCGAATGGTTTCTAACAGCTTCTGAAAAAATTCTGATGGAAAAAAAGTCCTTTTCATTCCGCCATTTCCAGACAATGAAAATCCGACGAGGGGGCGGGACCACTCCTTCCCAAGGTGTGCTCACAGGCGAATGACGTAACCGACAGGCGTGGAAAAACTCACGCATGCGCACGAGGGTTCAAGCATGTCTGACGTAAAAACATATGAATGAAATCCATATAGTTTTTGAAAAAAATAAAAAGGACCGTTACTTTATTGACATACCTCGTATAGTACATGGCGAGTGATGTGAAGTGAAGCAACGAGGCTTCTTAACAAATCAATAAATAGATACATTTGATGGTATTTTTGGGGTGGGAGGGCACAGTCCTTCATCAAGAATCTATGATTTACACATTAATTGATTAATCTTTTGAGTATTTTTGTAATTAATTGTTAATGAAGATCATTTCTAATTTCAAACCAAACCCAAAATAAATTCCTCATTTTAATATTCAGTTAAACATCCTTTGAAAGTATTGGCTGGATAAAGGTTATGACACACAAATGCCTACTTAATAAACTGGTAACTCAAATACTTACAGCTTTTTAGTCAGAACTTTATCTTCCTTGGTTAAGTTCAAAATGTAAGAGGTAAAAAAGTGTCTAATCAATGTCCATACATGGACTGTATAGTTCTAATCTTAACACAGCTCTTGGGATTTTTACTGATGTACTGTGTTTGTTTGTTTATTTGTTTTTAACATGACATGTAACTTTTTAAATGTAATTTTTATTTTTGTGTGTGTGTGTGAGAGACTTTTGTTTTTAATTTAGTGAAACTTCTGTTTCACCTTTGTGAGACTTTATGTCCTAGAACTTTTATTTATGTTTTTATTTAGTGGGACTTTTGTTTTTATTTAGTGAGATTTTTATCTTAATTCCATGAGACTTTTGTTTTTATTCAGTGAGATTTGTATGTGTGTGTGTGTGGGGGGGGGGGGGGGGGGTTATTTAGTGTGCACTTTGTTTTATTTTGATTTTGTGTGACTTTTATTCATTTTTTATTTAGTGAGACTTATTTTTATTTGGATTTAGTGAGGCTTTTGTTTTTTGTTTTTAACTTTTGTTTTAAGTTTATTTAGAGTGAATTTTGTTTTTTTTTGTGAGCCTTTTGTTTTTTATTTAGTAAGACAGAATTTTTTTGTTTACTGAGACTTTCGTGTTTATCATTTAATGTGACCTTTGTTTTTATTTTGATTTAGTGTGACTTATTTATTTTTTATCTAGTGTGACTTATTTTTATTATGATTTAGTGAGACTTTTGTTTTCATTTAGTGAGACTTTTATTTGTACTCAGTGAGACTTGTTTTTATTTAATGTGACTTTTGTTTTGTTTTTTTGTATGAATTTTGTTTTGTATTCTTAATTAGTAAGACTTTTTTCTTTATTTACTAAACCTCATTTTTTTAATTTAATGTGACTTTTGTTTTATGTTTACTTAGTGTGACTTTTGTTTTTGTATGTTTTCTGTAGTTTCACCTGGATGTCATCACGGTTGGACAGACATCTCATCACCGTGGTTACAGGCCAAGCCGTGGATGCCTTTGACCGTTTGTTTCGTTTCTTATACACGACCTCCAGCTTTGTTAATCTCCAGCAAGTCGCCACAGATCCTGAACCTGAGCCAGAGCCCCTCCCACAGCCCATCACTGTACCCACCCCGTCTGCTGCTGTTGCTAGAAAACTCTATAACCCCAAATATGCCCTTGTTGCTGTTAGCACCAACAATCGTAGCCATACTGATTCAACTGAACACAATAGTTCCAAAGAGGCGGTGCCAGAAACCAAGAAAAAGCCTGGGAGGAGGGCAAGTAAAGAAGCCGAGATTGAGGCTCCTCCCCTCCATCCTGGATTGATTGATCTTGAGAAGGCATGTTTGATCTCATACCTGCCCACCTGGCCAGAGCCTGACCCTCCAAGTGATGTGATTGGCTTCATTAATGTCCGAGATACCAGCCGACCAGCTCAGGTCCACCTGCAACGCTCGGAGATGTATCAAACCAGCCAAGCAATCAGGTTTAGCTCTCCAATCAACGTGCCTAAGGAGACCCTGCCAGAGGTCGCCACGCCCCGACAGTTAACTGTTTCACTTAAAGATATGCAAAAAGTACTTCATGCAAAATCAGCTGAGCAGAAATCACATGCATCCGGACCAACATCTCTATTGGACCTGGCTAAGGATGGGGAGAGAATACCAACACTCAACACTGAGCACAATCTACTTCCACACAAACCCACCAACAAAGACGAAAGTCACAACACAGCAACTCACCTGAACGCTCACACGACTCCTGAGAGACCTGATGTAAACGGTCTTCTCCTGGATTCAAGCACAAAACACGCTGCACAAACCAAAACGCTTCAAACGGCTGAAAATCACGCACAAACTAACAATGGGCTGCAGGATCCAGGCTTACCCAGTCTTCACCCACAGCAGCAAAGCAGTTCAACAATGACCACAAACTCTCATTCTCAAAGTTCCACTGTAGTTTCTGGAAACAATCCAGGCGCCTCCACGACAGCAGACCCAACTGCCAGTATAGAACCGCTGCCCTCCATCACCACCTCGTCTTCAGTTCCACATATTAACCCTTTCTCTACAACCCTTCATCCTCATGTCACACCTCAACAAGAACATCCTCTTCCTTCTTCATCGACTCCACCCGTCCCTAAACCTCGTACAGTCCAGCTTATTTTTAAGAACAAGAACACCAGTGATGGCTCAGATGTGCCAGAGATCAAAGTCATGCAGGGGCCTCGAACCCTGTCTAGTACAGGGCCATTGACGGAACCTCTAACAGATAATGAACCGGAGACTACCCCAGAACAGCAGAACGAGAGCGGGATCAAAGCACAAAAAGACTTGGATGACACAGGAGGTCTTGCAGAACAAAGGTTTCATCTGCAAGAAGAACAGCACGTTGGAAGAGAGCTGCTGACTGCTAAAAACAAAGTACAAACACCAAGTGATTCTGATGATGCTGCAGAGGCAGACACTGTAAATATTCAAGAGATAATTCCAAGACAGAGAGAGTCCAAGACAACAACAAAGCCAACACAGCCAGGACTGACAGAAACCGAGGTGACAGCAACACCTCAAAGAGAAAATAAGCTTTTGTTGGCTGAAGAGCACAAAAGGCACGCTGAACATCAAATAATATCATACAGTGAGCCAAATCCAGAGGGAAGAGGCTCATTAGTGAGTGTGGACACTTTAGAAGCTACAAAACACAGTCCTGATTTTGCGAACACACAAAAAGGCCATGTTGTAGCGCACAATGCGCATGACGTCGTGTATGTGCAGAGTCAACACGAACTTCCAAGCGTCATGTCGACCACCAATAGCAAAGACAGTGAGCAGATTACCGCACAGGATAAACCGTACAGTGCCGTTCCAGAACCCCAACAAACCACCAAAAGGCAACAGCCACATTCTCCTATGACTGAGAGAGAACGGCGGTCCTTCTCGCCGCTGTCCCGCACCCCAACTCCTGACAGATTATCTTTACATACGCCAACATCTGATTCACATATGACTACACCAGAGTCACAATACAGTACTCCAGATTTCCCCACGCCTGAAGGCAGCGCAGGTTATGTGTCACCCAGAGAGGACGTCACCCTCTCCACCACTTCGGATGAGTACTACGAATGTAGCGAGTCGTCTTATTCCTTTCCTGGTTTTGACAATGTGTTTTACCACAGTAATCGGACAACAGATGACCATGTTGTGGTTTCAGCTGACGCACAATGTTTATCTGCTCGAGAGGCTCCATTTTTCATGACAACAATGGAGGAGGACCACCCAAGTGAAGACAAACGGAGGGAAGTGGGTGTGACGTGGACGAAAACAAATGTGGGGACAGAGAGAAGAGGTTGCGTGGAGGCCAACAGAGCATGCTATCACGGGACCGAGAATAAAGGTGCTACAGAGACGGAAGATAAAGACAAATGGGACCAATGCCAAACTCCAACAAGAAAGAACGCACTCATCTTATCAGTGGAGACACTGATGGATGAAGGAGTGACTGTAGAAGAATCGGACCTCGACCTCAAGGTGACATCCCTCAATGAACTTAAAGACCATCTGGTTTCTGCACAAGAGAAACCAGACGGAAAGTCTTCTGGTGGCGAGACAGTGACGACTAAAGCAGCACTCAGTGGTGCACAAATGAATGATGCAGTCAGAGATACAGATGGACACAAGGTAGGAACTGCAAGAAAGTGACTAACTACATACAGATTTTTATCTCCACCAAGATATGTTTGCACACATCTTTCTGACAACTTGTTACCAGCTTTGGTCAAAGTTAATTTAATGATTTCCATAAACTATCTGAGATGCAATTTTGGCACCATCTTTTTTGGGGGTCATTTCATCTCATCTGCGAGATGATTGATTATCATACTTTCCTGAGTATACAGTGCATCTGGAAAGTATTCACAGCACTTCCCTCTTTCCATATTTTGTTATGTTGCAGCCTTATTTGAAAATGGAGAAAATTCATTGTTTCCCCCTCAAAATTGTACTCATAACACCCCATAATGACATGATTTTTTTTTTTTGCAAATTTATTAATAATAAAGAGCAAAGAAATCTCATGTACATGAGTATTCACATCCTTTGCTCAGTACTTTGATGATGTAACTTTGGCAGCAATTACAGCCTCAAGCCTTCTTGAATATGATGCCACAAGCTTGGTGCATCCATCTTTGGGCAGTTTTGTCCATTACTGTTTGCAGCACCTCTCAAGTTCCATAGTGTTGGATGGGGAGCGTCGGTCCACAGCCATTTTCAGATCTCTCCAGAGATTTTCACTTGGATTCAGGTCTGGGCTCTGGCTGGACCACTCAAGGACATTCACAGAGTTGTCCTGAAGCTACTCCTTTGATATCTTGGCTGTGTGCTTTGGGTCATTGTCCTGCTGAAAGATGAACCGTCTCCCCAGTCTGAGGTCAAGAGCGCTCTGGAGCAGGTTTTCATCCAGGATGTCTCTATACATTGTTGCATTCATTTTTCCCTCAATCTTGACTAGTCTCCCAGTTCCTGCTGCTGAAAAACATCCCCACAGCATGATGCTGCCACCACCATGCTTCACTGTAGGGATGGTGCCTGCTTTCCTCCAAAAATGACACCCGGCAGTTACACCAAAGAGTTCAGTCTTTATCTCATCAGACAAAAGAATTTTGTTTCTCATGGTCTTCAGATGCCTTTTAGCAAACTGCCATGTGCCTTTTACTAAGGAGTGGCATCTGTCTTGCTGCTCTACCATACAGGCCTGATTGGTGGATTGCTGCAGAGATGGTTGTCCTTCTGGAAAATCTAGTAAGAAATGAACACTTCTAAAAATTACACTGCTGTTTTTGGAACCTAATAACACCACAGAAGTGATTTACAACACATTTAGTGGATGTTAGCCTGGTGACGTCACAGGCTGGTAGCTAGCTGCAAACTCGGTTTTGTTTATGTGTAAATATAACGTTTTTTCATATATTATGTTAAAGCTAGCGAGAAATAAACACTTCTAAAACTCTAAATGGATGGATGGATGGATGGATAGCTTTATTATCATTGTCATTACAACAATGAGATTGCCACACTCACATTCCACAGACAAACAGCAATTAATCCACAATTATTACTTGTTTACCGTAATAATGGCACACATCAGAACACATATTCATTTGACATTGTTTATGTGCACTAAACTTGAAACAGTCCATTTTCCAAATTGAGGCGATATGAGTGTGTGGTAGCCGCTGCAACTGGAGTCGCGCTGCCTGCCAGCTTGGGAAGAACGGGGGCCTGCCGCAGGGGGGGCAGGAAGGGAGGTGAAAGGGAAAAACTGGAGCATGCTTCAGTCCATGTGTAAGTCAGTTTATTGTGTTTGTAGGTTGAGATAAGAATGGAGCCGAATAATCTCACCAAGGCCTGAATAAATTCCTCCGAAGGTAAACAGTGGACAATTTGTCCTTGAGGCTAAATAAGCCTGGAGTGTTGTAGCTGAGCAGTGAAAAACACTTTTAACAGTTCCACTTGAACAGCCAAATCCCAATTATGAATTTAGAATATTCCTAATTATGAATTAAGAATATTCACTGGCCTCCGAAACCTTCAGCTTCAGCTGCAAGGCACGCATCAGCTCCAAGGTGTCATCGAATTTGTGTCTGAGTTCAAGAGTCATCGCAGTCTGAGAATGCACTGCCTTGCCAACCTCGTTAATCATGACGGACAAGTGAGGGCCCGTGGTTCTTGATGCCGCTGTCTTGCCAATTTTCCGGTAGATCAGGGCAGCACATAAGCCAAAAAGTACTAGCCCTGCTGCCATGAGACCAAAAATGAATAAATCCTCGACGTCCTCAACGGAAAAAGGTGCCAAGCATGCAACACGCCAAGACCCCCAGGAGTCGAGGACATAGCCCGCAGGATACGTTCCATCTGGGCAGGTAGGATCCCCCGGTCCTGACGTTCTTGTAGAAAAAATGGTGTCAATAGTGTTCAGAGACCAGCTGATCAATTCCATGGTTAATCCAATAGTAGTCCAATAGATCCAGAATCCAATATAGTTTTGAGGAATTCACAGTCTGGTGAAGTAGGGACTTGAAGGTTAAAGGCAGAGAGATAAGGGAGAGTGGAGGAGATGCGACCGCCCTCGTCGGAGTCCCAAGCAAGAAATGCTGTTTATGTAACCTAATAACACCTCTAGACTGACTTACAAGACCTTTCGTGGACGTCAGCATGCAGGCTAACTTCCGCTAACTCAACACTAACTTCTGCTTTTGTCAAAAGCTCTCTCTCTCTCTCTCTCTCTCTCTCTCTCTCTCTCTCTCTCTCTCTCTCTCTCTCACACTCACACACACACACACACACACACACACTCATCTTCAACCACTTAGTCCAATTAAGGGTCGTGGGGAGCTGGAGCCTATCCCAGCAGTCATAGAGCGCGAGGCAGGGTACACCCAGGACAGGACGCCAGTCTGTCACAGGGCCACAAACAGACAAACAAACACAGTCACGCCCACTTGCACACCAATGGACAATTTAAAGATTCCAATCCACCTAACCAGCATGTCTTTGGATGTGGGAGGAAACAAGAGCACCCGGAAGAAACACACGCAAACATGGGGAGAACATGCCAACTCCACACAGAAAGGCCACAGGTGGGAACTGAACTCATGACCTTCTCGCTGTGAGGCAACAGTGCTAACCACTAATCCACCGTGCTGCCCTTGTCAAAAGCTCATAAATATAAATATTGTTGATGACTGATTGACAGAGGGGCTTTATTGACCATGTACAAACTGGATCTTAATAATTAATGTCAGTAACAAATGTATCATTTTATATATATATATATATATATATATATATATATATATATATATATATATATATATATATATATATATATCTATATATAGAAGACAATGCTCATACGGCCAAGGGTATTTTAGCATTATGTTATATTTACAGACTGTAAAAGTCATCTTAATGCAGTCAAACTCCATTTAATAAACCACTGTAGGTGTAGCACACATAAAAAGCAATGCAACATGCTGCACAATGCTGTCTCTATAAAACAAGAAGCAGAAGGGAGTAGGTGTTGAAGAGACTGTCGTGGAAGCGACAGTCAACAGTAAGCTCCAAACTGTAATAAACATCATTTCTACTGCTGTTTCTTCTCCAGGTTTCTGCTCTACTGGGTTCTTTTTGTAGTTATCTTTATTTTTTTCAATACCTCTTTCTGCAGACTAGTCCATCAAGGCTTGAACAAAATCATCAACACCAGCAGGAGAGTTGTTCAAACAAGCCACCCAGACCGCCTCAGCCCTCCTCAGCTGCCCAATCTCATCCATGCAGAAATCCTTATCTGAACCAGGCTTTACATAGGGTGCTTCACAGCGGCTTACAGGTTCCAGACAGCACCTCATCTCCTTCCAGACCACTCACTCCAGTGAGGGTGGAAACCAGTGCAACTGAGCGAAACCAACCTAAGGCCTCCCAGCACCAGCAGGGTGCGCTCTCCCAGCAGGGTCCAGCAGCACAGAGCAAAGCAAGAAGCAGGCAGTCGCAGAGCCATGTGCCTTACCCGAAACCTTTGGCATCCTTCCTCCACACGCATTCCAACGCACAGTCTGTGTCCTCACATAACCAGGTGGAGTCTGCTCAGGAAGCACCTGGACAGGAAGACGGAAGGACTCTTCAGTTTGGCATCAACTTAGGTCGACTGTACGGCCTTAAGGGCCTGAAGGCCAGGATTAGCAAGAAAAGCAGCGCCAGCGCTCCAGGGCACGGACACACGGGTTAGGTATCTCAGGGAAACACGCTCACCTGGAATCAGTTTTTATCATGTATAGATAGACCACAAAATAAGTTTGTGGAGTACTGGCAACATCAGTACCTTTGTTTTAATCTTAGATGATAACTGGGAAGAAAAAAGTCTTTATGAATTTACACCCTGATATTACATTTTAACTTGTCCCATTTACAGGCGTTATGTTTGTATATTTTCAACTTGCTGCATAAAGACTCAATAACCCTTTAGTGGATACACAATAGGGACACATTTTGTGAACATTCTAAATGATGTGTGTAATGAAATGGAGCTCCTCAGAACAAGGACAAAATAGTTCTCATCTTTGTTTCTGGACACTATCACACGGTTTCATCAGCGTCTTCTTTGATTATTATTTATATACGATCATCTGCAAAGCTGTCAGACAGAAAGGACTGGGACAGACTGAAACATTCTATCTGACGGGATAGAATCTGACGTTTGCACCAACGATGCCTTCATAAGATTGGACATGTTGAGATGAACTGTACCTTAAATTATAACTGTCAAATCACATGACAGGTTTGCTTTAAAACCAGCTCATTTTACTGCGAGCTTTTTTTTTTTACACTAATTTTTTTTTATGCATTTTAACTAAACGAAATATGTTAAACCAGAGGCGGCTAGAGCAAAGAATTCTAAGTTGGGCTGCACACATTCCATGAGTTTCTGTAGCCACACCAGTAACATTCAATGCAAACTGCTAGGAATGCAACCAAAAAGCTAAAACTCAAACTAAACCCTGCATTGAATCCATTTTTTTTTGCAACCTAAATATATATATATATATATATATATATATAATTTTGAACCATATACACGACAAACACGTCACACCCGTGTTAGATATATTAACAAATTAACTTCAATAAAACACCTGTCAAACTTTTTCATTTGGGTCATTTGGTATTTCACAAGATTTCATTGAACTTCTTGAAAGTAATTAATTTACAAAAATCTGTTATATTGTGTGTGTGTGTGTGTGTGTGTGTGTGTGTGTGTGTCATATAATGAATGAAAAAGGCATATTTTAGTTTTCAACAAATATTGCAAATGCAGCTTGAAGAAACTTAAAGTATACCCATCGAAATTGCTTTAAATTAACTTTTTAATGTCAAATTTGTGCCACAAATGGCATTACCCACACAGCTAAGAAAATCAAATATGAATCAAATATTAGTGAGCACAATTTTACACATGTAAATGCTATTACGATTATATATTACAAGCATTTTTTTTATTTAAAAATCTCTCAGTAGGGTTTGTACTCTGTTGCCCTCTAGTGGTATAAGTTAATGCTGTTAATGTAAACGGTAAAATGTCAATAGCTGAAATTATTTCCGTTAATCAAGCTGGTGTCTCAACAGAAAACAACTAACTTTTTAAATTTATTTATTTTTGAACATCAGGAATTGCCTAATATTTTCATATGACTTAAGTTTCGCTAGCCTTTTTTTTTTTTTTTAACAATTATGAATGTGTGAATTCCTTCTTTTAATAAGACGCTGTGAAACACATTTTACAAATGTGTGAATTCTTTCTTTCATCAAAGGCTCATCTTAAATGCCTATCATAAATGTGTGGTCATGTTAAACACCTTATACTCTAGGTACTAAAAGCTGCTGTGTGTCAAAAACGTTTTATGTTATGACACGCTAGTTGAATTGTGATATTTTTCTCCACTTGATGTTCTTGCAGTAGCCAAAATGTAAACATAGAAATGGCTCACATCATTCAAACCCAAGATGAATGTAAGAAAATACTAGTTTATATGTAGTTTCTAATAGATGAATGGGATTACTGACACACTGTGTTTCTGTGTAACTGCACATTAACAATGAACTGTAGTGTTTTGATTGATGACAAATGTCGGCTCAGTATTTTTACTGTTACATTTTTTTAGTAGGAAGTTATTTATTTATATATAAGTACTGTGCAAATGTTTTAGGCATCTTTAATGCATCATAAATGCATTAAAAAATTCTTAAAACTGAATAAATATTCATAAATAAATGAAATGTCTGAATTTCAACTGTAATTATAATCAATATGAAAACTGGGGTTCTATCGACTTGTGATTTTTCGGTATATAAGTTGCACCAAAGTATAAGTCGCAGGACCTCAAAAACTATTTTAAGACAACATGACTTGAAGTATGAGTGTGTTTTACAATCAATTTAATAATGCATGTTCATTTATTGTACTGGCCAGTACACTTGCAAAGAAATTATTATTATAGAATAAAAAATATAGCTCAAATATTAATTTTTGTTGGAACTGATTTTGTGGGAATTGGGGGAGGGGCATCAAACACTCCTTTTATTATAACTCCAGGATGACTAAAACCTTTGCACAGTACCGCATATGTGTATATACGAGTGTATATATATATATATATATATATATATATATATGTGTATATGTATATATATATGTGTATATGTATATATATATATATATGTGGGTGATTCTTTAACTATGGGCACTATTGGCCTTGTAAATGTAATTTCCACCACACCATTGCCTTACAATATAAAGCGCCTTGGGGCAACTGTTTGTTGTGATTTGGCGCTATATACATGTGCTCTGATGTCACTGTTTATCTTCATAGAAACTACCCAAACAATCTTTCATACAAACTGTTTAAAGGGACATTACAGTGTTGTGGTGGAAATTACGGCAATAGTGTGGGACAACTACATTTTGTTTAAAAAAAAATCACAACAGTTGTATGACATTGAAAACCCCAATTATGTTTTGATTATTTTACTGATATTTTATTCAGAGATATTTTAAAACATTAGAAAAAACTTTTCTTTACCATTCATTTTTATCACTGAAGATCAAAAGTCTGGGTGTGGGACAAGCACAAAACGGAAATATTTGCATATAATGATGCTGAAAAAAGGTGAAAAAGTCATCATAGACTACTAGAACAAATTTCTTAACACACTTTCATTGTAAAGATAACTATAAAAGTGTGAAATTTCCCGTTTTTTCTGTTTTTCATACAATATGATCAAAAGACATAAGTGCCCGTAGTCTAAGAATCACCCATGTATGTATGTGTATATATATACTGTATATTTGAAGGCTTCAGGTTATTGATTTGTTCTTTGTTTACTCCAAAATCCATTGGCATTGAAAAAAGCTTTTTCCTGGGAGACAGCGTCTGCAGTTATCTGCAGATGACATGACACAGAGAGGCCCGAGGACAGACAGAGGTCCTGATTATTACGATCACGCGTGCCTTTTAATTCTCTGAAGGAAAGTGAAAATGTACAGCACTGCTATATGCACCACAAAAAAACCCTCAAACTGTCTGTGGATTAACAAACAGACAGCAAAACTAAAACTAAAATACTCAACAAGATACAGATGGGGCCATATATAGTTGGACATTGTTTTTTTTAGCTATTTGTCAAATGTTATCATTGAATAAAGATAAAATACAAATGGAAAATATGTAGATTTAAAACTTTACGAGATATGTGTTTTGTCCTAGAGACAGTCCTTTCTCCTGTAACAACCACTAGTGCAGCAGGTAACTGAAACAATCCTTCAAATGGTGATATTTTATATTGAAAACTACACCACACTATTTGTTTGATCATAAGGACTCCAAAGGGTATGGTTTGGACTATCTATGACTGAATGTTATGTAGTTATGGGGTAAAAACAACAAAATATTGTGACAAAGGTCAATTTCAGTTTGTACAGGGGTCAAAAAGTTAAGTTCTTCAATTTTGGTAAAAGTGATGCAAATTATTGGTTGAGCTAATAGGATTATTAGTTTTGACTGTGTTGAATACTTGGCCTCCAAAGTAAAGGTCAAACATCCATCCAGGTCCATTGGATTCTATGACATGTATTACCTTGTAACACAATAACCAAGCATGACACATAATGCAAACTATTAACTAGCTGACCTATTAACTCAACCTATAATTTACATTAGTTTTACTAAAATTGGAGCAACTTAATGTTTTGACCCCTATACTTCCTGAAATTGGTCTTTGTCACTATTATTGTTTTTTTACACTATACTCCATTAAACTCAGTCATATATAGACCAAACTATACCTTTTTGGAATCTTTATGATCAAATAATGTGGTATAGTTTTTAATATGATTGGAGTATTTTTAAATTTTGACCCCTGTTTAACACTTCATTGACCCCTACCTGGCCAGCTATTGAAAATGTAAGTGGCCAGTTGGC